>NC_090845.1:59367100-59547100 GCF_028021215.1 Eschrichtius robustus
TGTCACATGCCTCAGATAAAAGGAACTCTCTGAGAATCAGGGATGATAACCTGAAGATCTAGAATAACAGCCTGCCTGAACCTACCTGGGCTAAAGTCTGGACATCTTGGGCAACAACACAAATCAATTTCGATTTTGAGGTAAAGAATCAGAATTGGGGCCAGATGCCTTATATGCTATGAGTCAGCTAGTCTGTGCAGTGGTTACATGAGAACTAAAAACCTTGTTCTCCATGAACACCATGGCCTCTCTGCTTTTGTAATTGTTTCATCTTAAATATCCCTTTTAAAATGTTCCAACCCACTTATAGCTGAGCTAAAGGGAAAAGGATTTGGTCACACTTCAACTGACCTAAAGAGAGGGGTGAGATCAGAAGTGGCCAAAGCTTTCTAAGTTTAGCATCTTGAAAAATCTAGAGAACTTGGGCACAGAGAGAGGTGAAAATCCATGAGAGGTAAAGTTGAGGACACCTATTAACATCAGTTCCATCCTATCCAGTGTTTGCTCTCCCACCAGTACTTGGGAGCTGGCTGTATAGCTCTCTCATTGAATCCCATGATCCACGTATAACTTCTGTGTCCTTTTTTGGGGGTAGAACTGGCAGAACCACCTCAATGCCAGGTCTTGACCTCTCGAAGAATCATAGGATCTCAAATATCAGACGTGGGAAGGTCTGTAGAAATCAGCTAGTTGGATGGCTCTCAACCCTGACTTAAACATCAGAATCTCGTGGGACGGAGGTGAACCTTTACAAAAATATCAGTCCTCTTAGCTTTATCCCCAGAAATTCATATTTAATTGGTCATGAGCGGGGCCCCAGGCATCAGTATTTTTAAAAAGTCCCAGGTAATTCTAATGTGCAGTCAGGGTTGAGGAACACGGATATAGTCCAACCTTTTCATTGTATAGGTGGGCAAACTGAGGCTCACAGAGGTGAAAAGAAATGTCAAAGATATCATAACAAGTGAGTGAAATAAACTAGAGTATAAGTCATCTTATTCCTAATCCCATACTTTTTCTAGTGTTCCACACAGCTTCTCAAAGTAGAAAGCACATACAGTTCTGAGTTCCCTCAAAGAATTACACATATCTGGTTCTATATGGCATGATGCCACCACTGCCATTTCACTCAAACTTCTTCACATACACCTCATGTAACCCTACCCTCAGAGAATGAATGGTTGGAGAAGTGTGGAGGAGTTGCATCTTATGTGAAATGAAATATCCTTGTGTCTGACCACTCCCAATCCCAAGGAGCCCTTAACACCAGCACATGGGAAACTTATTGTTTTTTAATGAGATAATTCTGGACATTTTTATCTGCTTTTTAATGAACATTTCCCTAAGTAATTAAATATGGTTACAAAGTCTATCTATTTGAAAATCTGATTTAATTAACTAATCCCACATTATTGTATACTTAGGTGCTTTCCAATTGTTTTCCTATTACAAACAGGGCCTCAATGAATACCAAACTATAAAAATACAAGTAATAATAATTTTAACTTCCAAATTGTCCTTATGAAAGATTGTACTGATGTATACTGTCATGGAGAGTATGTAGAAACAACAAATTCCCCACATCCTGCCCAATACTGAGTTATCAGTCTTTTTAACTCTTTACCAATCTGACAAAGGGAAAAATGGCAACATTTTAAATCCACTTATTTTATTACTATCATTTCCCCTGTCTTTAATGGCCATTTCTATTTCTCATTGTTTCCCTGTTCATGCCTTTTGCCCTTTGTGATAGGAAAATTTCTAAAATGAAAATTTCCAAGATTCTCAGTCCTTAGTGTACCTGCCCTTCACAAGAGTGTGGGCAGGACCTATGAATATGATGGGATAGTCACTCTTAGGTTATGCTATATGGCAAGGTGATGAGATATTCAATCTCACGATTATGTTATGTATAAGACTTTGAAATAGCATACTGAAAAAGGATTCTCCTTCTGACTTTGAAGAAGTAAGCTGTCATGTTATGAGAGGGCCACATAGCCAAGGCCTGAGGGTGGCCTCTAAGAGTATAGAGAAACCCTTCCCTCCCCAGTTGACAGCAAGAATATGGATACTCAGTTCCACAACCAAAAGGAAATAAATTCTGCCAATATCCTCCATGAGCTTGGAAGAAAATCTTGAGCTCCAGTGGAAGTGATATTCTGAGACCTCAAAATCGAAGTTATAAGAAGCCTTGCAACTTTCATCTGGTTCTTTTGAAATGCTCTCTTTTGAACTCTTCTTCAAGATTCAGGCTCTAGGCTGTGAGAAGGCCAAGCCACATAGTTAGATAACATGTAGGAACTCCCAAAGATAGCCTCAGCTGTAGAATAACTGAGAGTCATACAAGTGAGCCATCTTGGACATTCCAGCCCCATTGAGCTCCCAGCTGATTGACACCTCAGCCAATACCACATATAGGAGAACTACATAGCTGATCCCAGAGAATTACAAGACATAATAAGAATAATCACTCTCTTAAGCCACTAAATTTTTTGATTTGTTATGCAACAAAAGATAACAGGAGGAGTTGAGGAAGATGGCGGAAGAGTAAGATGTGGAGATCACCTTCCTCCCCACAGATACATCAGAAATACTTCTACACGTGGAACTGCTCCTATAGAATACCCAGTGAATGCTGGCAGAAGACCTCAGACCTCCCAAAAGGCAAGAAACTCCCCACGTACCTGGGTAGGACAAAAGAAAAAAGAAAAAATAGAGACAAAAGAATAGGGATGGGAACTGCACCAGTGGGAGGGACCTGTGAAGGAGGAAAGGTTTCCACACACTAGGAAGCCCCTTCACGGGCAGAGACTGTGGGTGGTGGAGGGGGGAAGCTTCGGAGCCATGAAGGAGAGCACAGCAACAAGGGTGCGGAGGGCAAAGTGGAGAGATTCCCGCACAGAGGATCGTTGACGACCAGCACTCACCAGCCCGAGAGGCTTGTCTGCTTACCCGCCGGGGCGGGCAGGAGCTGGGAGCTGAGGCTAGGGCTTTGGAGGTCGGATCCCAGGGAGAGGACTGGGGATGGCTGCGTGAACACAGCCTGAAGGGGGCTAGTGCGCCACGGCTAGCCGGGAGGGAGTCCGGGAAAGGCTGGAGCTGCCAAAGAGGCAAGAGACTTTTTCTTCCCTCTTTGTTTCCTGGTGCACGAGGAGAGGGGATTAAGAGCACTGTTTAAAGGAGCTCCAGAGACGGGCTCGAGCCGCGGCTAACAGCGCGGACCACAGAGATGGGCATGAGACACTAAGGCTGCTGCTGCCACCACCAAGAAGCCTGTGTGCAAGCACAGGTCACTATCCACACCTCCCCTCCCGGGAGCCAGTACACCCCACCATTGCCAGGGTATTGTGATCCAGGGACAACTTCCCCGGGAGAATGCACGGTGCGCCTCAGGCTGGTGCAACTTCAGGCCGGCCTCTGCCGCCACAGGCTCGCCCCACATCCGTACACCTCTCTCCCCCCAGCCTGAGTGAGCCAGAGCCCCTGAATCAGCTGCTCCTTTATCCCCGTCCTGTCTGAGTGAAGAACAGATGCCCTCAGGCGACCTACATGCAGAGGCAGGGCCAAATCCAAAGCTGAACCCAGAGAGCAGTGTGAACAAAGAAGAGAAAGGGAAATTTCTCCCAGCAGTCTCAGGAGCAGCGGATTACATCTCCACAATCAACTTGATGTACCCTGCATCTGTGGAATACCTGAATAGACAATGAATCATCCCAAATTGAGGAGGTGGACTTTGAAAGCAAGATATATTATTTTTTCCCCTTTTCCTCTTTTTGTGAGTGTGTATGTGTATGCATCTGTGTGAGATTTTCTCTGTAAAGCTTTGCTTTCACCATTTGTCCTAGGATTCTGTCCGTCCGTTTTTGTTTGTTTGTTTGTTTTGGTTTTTTGTTTTTTACTTTTTCAAAAAGTTTTTCTTAATAATTATTTTTTATTTTTTACTTTAATAACTTTATTTTATCTTACTTTATTTTATTTTATCCTCTTTCTTTCTTTATTTCTACTTTTTCTCCCTTTTATTCAGAGCCATGTGCATAAAAGGCTCTTGGTGCTCCAGCCAGGCATCAAGGCTGTGTCTCTGAGGTGGGAGAGCCAAGTTCAGGACACTGTTCCACAACAGACCTCCCAGCTCCACGTAATACCAAACAATGAAAATCTCCCAGAGATCTCCATCTAAACACCAAGACCCAGCTTCACTCAACGACCAGCAAGCTACAGTGCTGGACACCCTATGACAAACAACTAGCAAGACAGGAACACAGCCCCATCCATTAGCAGAGAGGCTGCCTAAAATTATACTAAGGCCACAGACACCCAAAACACACCACCAGACGTGGACCTGCCCACTGGAAAGACAAGATCCAGCCTCACCCATCAGAACACAGGCACTAGTCCCCTCCACCAGGAAGCATACACAACCCACTGAACGAACTTTAGCCACTGGGGACAGACACCAAAAACAACGGGAACTACGAACTAGCATCCTGCAAAAAGAAGACCCCAAACACAGTAAGATAAGCAAAATGAGAAGACAGAAAAACACACAGCAGATGATGGAGCAAGGTAAAAACCCACCAGACCTAACAAATGAAGAGGAAATAGGCAGTGTACCTGAAAAATAATTCAGAATAATCATAGTAAAGATGATCCAAAATCTTGGCAATAGAATAGACAAAATGGAAGAAACATTTAACAAGCACATAGAAGAACTAAAGAGGAGACAAGTAACGATGAACAACACAATAAATGAAATTAAAAATACTCTAGAAGGGATCAATAGCAGAATAACTGAGGCAGAAGAACGGATAAGGGACCTGGAAGATAAAATATTGGAAATAACTACTGTACAACAGAATAAAGAAAAAAGAATGAAAAGAACTGAGGACAGTCTCAGAGACTTCTGGGACAACATTAAATGCACCAACGTTCGAATTATAGGGGTCCCAGAAGAAGAAGAGAAGAAGAAAGGGACTGAGAAAATATTTGAAGAGATTATAGTTGAAAATTTCCCTAATATGGGAAAGGAAATACTTAATCAAGTCCAGGAAACACAGTGAGTCCCATACAGGATAAATCCAAGGAGAAACACGCCAAGACACATATTAATCAAACTATCAAAAATTAAATACAAAGAAAGCATATTAAAAGCAGCAAGGGAAAAACAACAAATAACACACAAGGGAATCCCCATTAGGTTAACAGCTGATCTTTCAGGAGAAATTCTGCAAGCCAGCACGGAGTGGCAGGACATATTTAAAGTGATGAAGAAAAAAAACCTACAACCAGCATTACTCTACCCAGCAAGGATCTCGTTCAGAATCGACGGAGAAATTAAAACCATTACAGACAAGCAAAAGCTGAGAGAGTTCAGCACCACCAAAACAGCTTTACAAAAAAAGCTAAAGGAACTTCTCTAGGCAAGAAACACAAAAGAAGGAAAAGACCTACAATAAAAAACCCAAAACAATTAAGAAAATGGGAATAGGAACATACATATCGATAATTACCTTGAATGTAAATGGATTAATGCTCCCACCAAAAGCCACAGACTGGCTGAATGGATACAAAAACAAGACCCATATATATGCTGTCTACAAGAGACCCACTTCAGACCTAAGGACACATACAGACTGAAAGTGAGGGGATGGAAAAAGATATACCATGCAAATGCAAATCAAAAGAAATCTGGAGTAGCAATTCTCATATTAGACAAAATAGTCTTTAAAATAAAGACTATTATAAGAGACAAAGAAGGAAACTACATTATGATCAAGGGATCGATCCAAGAAGAAGATATAACAATTGTAAATATTTATGCCTCCAACATAGGAGCACCTCAATACATAAGGCAAATACTAACAGCCATAAAAGGGGAAATCGACAGTAACACAATCATAGTAGGGGACTTTAACACCCCACTTTCACCAACGGACAGATCATCCAAAATGAAAATAAATAAGGAAACACAGCTTTAAATGATACATTAAACTAGATGGACTTAATTGATATTTATAGGACATTCCACCCAAAAACAACAGAATACACATTTTTCCGAAGTGCTCATGGAACATTCTCCAGGATAGATCATATCTTGGGTCACAAATCAAGCCTTGGTAAATTTAAGAAAATTGAAATCGTATCAAGTATCTTCCCTGACCACAACGCTATGAGATTAGATATCAATTACAGGAAAAGATCTGAAAAAAATACAGACACATGGAGGCTACACAATACACTACTTAATAACGAAGTGAACACGGAAGAAATCAAAGAGGAAATCAAAAAATACCTAGAAACAAATGACAATGGGGACATGACGACTCAAAATCTATGGGGTGCAGCAAAAGCAGTTCTAAGAGGAAAGTTTATAGCAAAACAATCCTACCGTAAGAAACAGGAAACATCTAAAATAAACAACCTAACCTAGCACCTAAGGCAATGAGGGAAAGAAGAACAAAAAAATCCCAAAGTTAGCAGAAGGAAAGAAATCATAAAGATCACATCAGACATAAATGAAAAAGAAATGATGGAAATGATAGCAAAGATCAATAAAACAAAAAGCTGGTTCTTTGAGAAGATAAACAAAATTGATGCACCATTAGCCAGACTCATGAAAAAAAAAAAAAAGGGAGAGACTCAAATCAGTAGAATTAGAAATGAAAAATAATTAACAACTGACACTGCAGAAATACCAAGGATCATGAGAGATTACTATAAGCAACCCTATGCCAATAAAATGGACAACCTGGAAGAAATGGACAAATTCTTAGAAATGCACAACCTGCCGAGACTGAACCAGGAAGAAATAGAAAATATGAACAGACCAATCACAAGCACTGAAATTGAAACTGTGATTTAAAATCTTCCAACAAACAAAAGCCCAGGACCAGATGGCATCACAGGTGAATTCTATCAAATATTTAGAGAAGAGCTAACACCTATCCTTCTCAAACTCTTCCAAAATATTGCAGAGGGAGGAACACTGCCAAACTCATTCTGCAAAGCCACCATCACCCTGATACCAAAACCAGACAAAGATGTCACAAAGAAAGAAAACTACAGGCCAATATCACTGATGAACATAGATGCAAAAATCCTCAAAAAATACTAAACAACAGAATCCAACAGCACATTAAAAGGATCATACACTATGATCAAGTGGCGTTTATTCCAGGAATGCAAGGATTCTTCAATATACGCAAATCATTCAATGTGATACATCATATTAACAAATTGAAGGAGAAAAACCATATGATCATCTCAATAGATGCAGAGAAAGCTTTTGACAAAATTCAACACCCATTTATGATAAAAGCCCTGCAGAAAGTAGGCATAGAAGGAACTTTCCTCAACATAATAAAGGCCATATATGACAAGCCCACAGCCAACATCATCCTCAACAGTGAAAAACTGAAACCATTTCCACTAAGATCAGGAAAAAGACAAGGTTGCCCCCACTCTCACCACTATTATTCAACATAGTTTTGGAAGTTTTAACCACAGCAAACAGAGAAGAAAAAGAAATAAAAGGAATCCAAATCGGAAAAGAAGAAGTTAAGCTGTCACTGTTTGCAGATGACATGATACTATACATAGAGAATCCTCAAGATGCTACCTGAAAACTACTAGAGCTAATCAATGAATTTGGTAAAGTAGCAGGATACAAAACTAATGCATAGAAATCTCTGGCATTCTTATACACTAATGATGAAAAATCTGAAAGTGAAATTAAGAAAACACTCCCATTTACCATTGCAACAAAAAGAATAAAATATCTAAGAATAGGGCTTCCCTGGTGGCGTAGTGGTTGAGAGTCTGCCTGCCAGTGCAGGAGACACGGGTTCGAGCCCTGGTCTGGGAAAACCCCACATGCCATGGAGTGGCTGGGCCCATGCACCACAACTACTGAGCCTGCGCGTCTCTAGCCTGTGCTCCGCAGCGAGAGGCCGCAATAGTGAGAGGCCCGCACACCGCGATGAAGAGTGGCCCCCGCTTGCTGCAGCTAGGGAAAGCCCTCACACAGAAACGAAGACCCAACACAGCAATAAATAAATAAATTAATTAATTAATTAATTAAAAATTATATATCTAGGAATAAACCTACCTAAGGATTCAAAAGACCTGTATGCAGAAAATTATGACACTGATGAAAGAAATTAAAGATGATACAAATAGATGGAGAGATATACCATGTTCCTGGATTGGAAGAATCAACATTGTGAAACTGACTCTACTACCCAAAGCAATCTACCAATTCAGTGCAATCCCTATCAAACTACCACTGGCATTTTTCACAGAACTAGAACAAAAAATTTCACAATTTGTATGGAAACATAAAAGACCCCGAAGAGCCAAAGCAGTTTTGAGGGTAAAAAACGGAGCTGGAGGAATCAGGCTTCCTGACTTCAGAATATACTACAAAGCTACAGTAATCAAGACAGCATGGTACTGGCACAAAAACAGAAATATAGATCAGTGGAACAGGATAGAAAACCCAGAGATAAACCCACACACATACGGTCACCTTATCTTTGATAAAGGAGGCAAGCATATACAGTGGAGAAAAGACAGCCTCTTCAATAAGTGGTGCTGGGAAAACTGGACAGGTACATGTAAAAGTATGAAATTATAACACTCCCTAACACCATACACAAAAATAAACTCAAAATGGATTAAAGACTTAAATGTAAGGCCAGACACTATCAAACTCTTAGAGGGAAACATAGGCAGAACGCTCTATGACATAAATCACAGCAAAATCCTTTTTGACCCACCTCCTAGAGAAATGGAAATAAAAACAAAAATAAACAAATGGGACCTAATGAAACTTAAAAGCTTTTGCACAGCAAAGGAAACCATAAACAAGACCAAAAGCCAACCCTCAGAATGGGAGAAAATATTTGCAAAGAAGCAACTGACAAAGGATTAATCTCCAAAATTTACAAGCAGCTCATGCAGCTCAATAACAAAAAAACAAACAACCCAATCCAAAAATGAGCAGAAGACCTAAATAGACATTTCTCCAAAGAAGATATACAGATTGCCAACAGACACATGAAAGAATGCTCAACATCATTAATCATTAGAGAAATGCAAATCAAAACTACAATGAGATATCATCTCACACCGATGAGAATGGCCATCATCAAAAAATCTAGAAACAATAAATGCTGGAGAGGGTGTGGAGGAAAGGGAACACTCTTGCACTGTTGGTGGGAATGTAAATTGATACAGCCACTATGGAGAACAGTATGGAGGTTCCTTAAAAAACTAAAAATAGAACTACCATACAACCCAGCAATCCCACTACTGGGCATATACCCTGAGAAAACCATAATTCAAAAAGGGTCATGTACCAAAATATTCATTGCAGCTCTATTTACAATAGCCAGGACATGGAAGCAACCTAAGTGTCCATCAACAGATGAATGGATAAAGAAGATGTGGCACATATATACAATGGACTATTAGCCATAAAAAGAAACGAAATTGAGTTATTTGTAGTGAGGTGGATGGACCTAGAATCTGTCATACAAAGTGAAGTAAGTCAGAAAGAGAAAACAAATACCGTATGCTAACACATATATATGGAGTCTAAGAAAAAAAAAATAGGTCATGAATTACCTAGGGGTAAGACGGGAATAAAGACACAGACCTACTAGAGCATGGACTTGAGGATATGGGGAGGGGGAAGGGTAAGCTGTGACAAAGTGAGAGAGTGGCATGGACATATATACACTACCAAACGTAAAATAGATAGGTAGTGGGAAGCAGCCACATAGCACAGGGAGATTAGCTGGGTGGTTTGTGACCACCTAAAGGGGTGGGATAGGGAGGGTGGGAGGGAGGTAGATGCAAGAGGGAAGAGATATGCGAACATATGTATATGTATAATTGATTCACTTTGTTATAAAGCGGAATCTAACACACCATTGTAAAGCAGTTATACTCCAATAAAGATGTTAAAAAAAAAAGATAACAGGAACACAAATTGGCACTTAAATAGGTTTTAACCAATGCAGACATATACATATTGGATTTGTTACACAGTAAGAGATAACTAGAACATATATGAATACATTTAATCTTCTTAATAACCATACAGAATAAGAACTATTATTATCCCTATTTTACAAATGAGGAAAGGAAATAAGTAATTTGTCCAAGATCACAGGACTATTAAATGATTAAGCCATAATTCAAATTCAGGTATTTTGACTACAGAGTCCATATTTCTAACCAATATGCTATACTGCTGCTTATTAACACAAATGGAAAAAAAATCTAAATAAAATATTTGCAAATTATGTCCAGCAGCATATTAAGAGTATAATAGAGCATAACTAAGTGAGGTTTATCTCAGCAATACAAGGACAGAAAATGAGGATGTCTATCTATAACAGATTAAAGGACAAAATATCATATGATCATCTCAACAGATGTGGAAAATGTGGTTGATAAAAATCTCACATCTATTATTTCACAGAAAAAAATCTTGGCAATCTAACATTATAACGGAACTTCCATAAGTTGAAAAAATGTCGTTCAAGAAACTTGCAGGGCATATGAAGCATAAAGTTGAAATAATAAAATCATTTTCATCAAAGCCAGGAAAGAATATCCAAGTAAACCTACAACAAAGATAAATCTTAGTGGTGAAACATTAGAAGTATATCCACTAATGTCAGGAAGACCAAGATGTCCAATATCACCACTAATAGACAACATTATTCCACAGGTTTTTGCTGATAAAATATCACAATAAAACAAATAAGAGATAAACAGATTCAAAAAGAATAAAGATGTGTTCTAAGAGGAACAACTATCATATTAATAAAATATTCAATATATAGCCACAAAATGTAAAAGATAATCGCTTTCCTAAAAACCATTATTGCAAATTAAAAACAAAAAAAGAGTAACATAACTTAAAATCACAATAACACCATAAAAATAAAGTACTCAGAAATAAGTATAAGAAATACTTATGGTTCTTATAGAGAAAACTGTGATCACCTAGAGATGACCTAAGTAAATGGAGAGATAGAACATGTTCATGAATGGTAAACTACTATATGGGAAAAGAATCTATAAAAAAGAGTAGAATATGTTTATGTGTAACTGATTCACTTTGCTGTACAGAAGAGACTAACACAACATTGTAAATCAACTATACTTCAATAAAAATTTTTAAAAAATGAATGGTTAACTAAATATTGTAAACTTATTCTATATTTAAATTAAATCAAATTTGTTAGTTATTTCAAAACCTTTCAGACTTGCTCTGAAAATATTGAAACTTCATATTTGTAAAATTTTTGTGAATGTTCAAAGAGTGGTGGAAAATAAGATTTGGTCTCTATTGATGGGGTAAAAATTTCAATATCTGGTTATTAGTAATTACAAAGCCTTGTAGCCTTAATAACATTTGTCTACTTGACCCGTCAAAAACTGAATTATATTAAAATTTGTATTTCTTCTTTTTTTATTCTTATATACCTGGATTTACTAAAAATATTAACTGGGGAATGAATGGTGACAATTATCTATTTACTTTATATATAGTACATTATTAAATGTTTCAACTATAGAAAGACTTTGTGCAGATTTATGAAAATATAAGGGAATTGTTTATGTGGAGATATGATAGATTTATGAAAATATGAGAAATGTTTGTGTGAAGATATGGTACTGTTCAGGAAATTGTTAAAATTGGAACCATAAAATTATAGCATCAATTTAGATATTTCACCTGGCTAAGATATCCCTGAAGCTGTAGAACGTATATCTAGCTATACTTGGGCATTTCTGGTGGTAGAGCCCATTCCTGCGGAATCAGTTAAACCCCAAACTGTGTGTCCTCATAGCACATTTTGATAACTACATTTCAGTATAATTGCACACACAAACACACACACACACACTAAGAACTCTCGGAATGGGTATTGTGAGTATCATCATTGAAGGCAGATTGCCCGATCTAAATTCAGCTCTATACCACTTACTAGGCTTGCAGTGTGGGATAAGTTAATTAACCTCTCTAACCTAATGTTCTCATTATTCTTTTTTTAATTGGGGTATAGTTGCTTTACCATGTTGTGTTACTTTCTGCTGTACAGAAAAATAAATCAGCTATATATATACATATATCCCTTATTTTTGGATTTCCTTCCCATTTAGGTCACCACAAAGCATTGAGTAGACTTCGCTGGGCTATACAGCAGGTTCTCATTAATTACTTACTTTAGACATAGTAGTGTATATATGTCAATGCCAATCTCCCAATTCCCCCCTTGGTGTCCATACCTATTCTCTACGTCTGTGTCTTTCTTTCTGCTTTGCAAAGAGGTTCATCTGTACCATTTTTCTACATTCCAAATATATGGGTTAACATACCATATATGTTTTTGTCTTTCTGACTTACTCCACTTTGTATGACAGTCTCTTGGTCCACACACGTCTCTACAAATGACTCAATTTTGTTCCTTTTTATGGCTGAGTAATGTTCCATTGTATATATGTACCACATCTTCTACATTTAGGTTGCTTCCATTTCCTGGCTATTGTAAATACTGCTGCAATGAACATTGGGGTGCATGTGTCTTTTATTTTTTAACATCTTTATTGGAGTATAATTGCTTTACAATATTGTGTTAGTTTCTGCTGTATAACAAAGTGTATCAGCTATATGTATACATATATCCCCATATACCCTCCCTTTTGCATCTCCCTCCCACCCTCCCTATCCCACCCCTCTAGGTGGTCACAAAGCACCAAGCTGATCTCCCTGTGCTATGTAGCTGCTTCCCACTAGCTATCTATTTTACATTTGGTAGTGTATACATGTCAATTCTACTCTCTCACTTCGTCCCAGCTTACCCTTCCCCCTCCCCGTGTCCTCAAGTCCATTCTCTACGTCTGAATCTTTATTCCTGTCCTGCCCCTAGGTTCTTCAGAACAATTTTTTTCTTTTTTAGATTCCATATATATGTGTTAGCATACAGTATTTGTTTTTCTCTTTCTGATGTACTTCACTCTGTATGACAGACTCTAGGTCCATCCACCTCGCTACTAATAACTCAATTTTGTTTCTTTTTATGGCTGAGTAATATTCGATTGTATATATGTGCCACATCTTCTTTATCCATTCATCTGTTGATGGACACCTTGGTTGTTTCCATGTCCTGGCTAATGTAAATAGTGCTGCAGTGAACATTGTGGTACATGACTCTTTTTGAATTATGGTTTTCTCAAGGTATATGCTCAGTAGTGGGATTGATGGGTCATGTGGTAGTTCTATTTCTAGTTTTTTAAGGAACCTCCATGCTGTTCTCCATAGTGGCTGTATAAATTTACATTCCCACTAACAGTGCAAAAATGTTCCTTTTTCTCCACACCCTCTCCAGCATTTGTCATTTGTAGATTTTTTGAAGATAGCCATTCTGACCAGTGTGAGGTAATACCTCCTTGTAGTTTTGATTTGCATTTCTCTAATAATTAGTGATGTTGAGCATCTTTTCATGTGCCTTTTGGCCATCTGTATGTCTTCTTTGGATAAATGTCTATTTAGATCTTCTGCCCATTTTTTGATTGGGTTGCTTGTTGTTTTGATATTGAGCTGTTTGTATATTCTGGAGATTAATACCTTGTCAGCCTCTTCGTTTGCAAATATTTTCTCCCATTCTGAGGATTGTCTTTTTGTTTTGTTTATGGTTTCCTTTGCTGTGCAAAAGCTTTTAAGTTTAATTACGTCCAATTTTTTCTTTTTTTATTTTCATTACCCTAGGAGGTGGGTCATAAAAGATCTTGCTGCGATGTATGTTGAGGGGTGTTCTTCTTATGTTTTCCTCTAAGAGTTTTATAATGTCCGGTCTTACATTTAGGTCTTTAATCCATTTTGAGTTTATTTTTGTGTATGGTGTTAGGGAGTGTTCTAATTTCATTCTTTTACATGTAGCTGTCCAGTTTTCCCAGCACCACTTATTGAAGAGGCTGTCTTTTCTCCATTGTATATTCTTCCCTCCTTTGTCATAGACTAGGTAACCATAGGTGCATGGGTTTATCTCTGGGCTTTCTAGCCTGTTCCATTGATCTATATTTCTGTTTTTGTGCCAGTACCATACTGTTTTGAGGACTGTAGCTTTGTAGTATAGTCGAATTCAGGGAGGCCTGATTCCTCCAGCTCGTTTTCTTTCTCAAGATTCCTTTGGCTATTCCAGGTCTTAGTTTTTATCTCTACTGAAATTTTGTTTTATGTGTTCAAGTACATTATTAATTATCACATAAACATTCCTCAAAATTATCTATTACTTGAAGAATCAGTTAAAAATGCCTTCACAGCATACAGTAAAATACAATGCAACAGCTATAAAAGTACAAGGGCTTTTTTGATCCACCTCCTAGAGTAAAGCAAATAAAAACAAAAATAAACAAATAGGACCTAATTAAATTTAAAAGCTTTTGCACAACAAAGGAAACCATAAACAAAATGAAAAGACAAACCACAGAATGGGAGAAAATATTTGCCAATGAAGTGACTGACAAGGGATTAATCTCCAAAATATACAAAGAACCCATGCAGCCCAATATCAAAAAAACAAACAACCCAATCAGAAAATGGGTGGAATATCTCAATAGACATTTCCCCAAAGCAGACATACAAGTGGCCAGTAGGCACATAAAAAGATGTTCAACATCACTAATTATCAAAGAAATACAAATCAAAACTACAATGAGGTATCACCTCACACTGGTCAGGATGGCCATCATCAAAAAGTCTACAAAAACAATAAATGCTGAAGGGGGTGTGGAGAAAAGGGAACCTTCTTGCACTTTTGGTGGGAATGTAAATTGACACAGCCACTATGGAGAACAGTATGGAGGTTCCTTAAAAGAAAAACTAAAAATAGAGCCACCATATGATCCAGCAATTCCACTCCTGGGCATATACCCAGAGAAAACCATAATTCAAAAAGATATATGCACCCCTATGTTCATTGCAACACTATTTACAGTAGCCAGGACATGGAAACAACCTAAATGTCCATCATCAGAGGAATGGATAAAGAAATGTGGTATATACATACAATGGAATACTACTCAGCCATAAAAAGAGCAATGTAATGCCATTTGCAGAGACATGGATGGATCTAGAGATTGTCATACTGCATGAAGAAAGTCAGACAGGGAAAGACAAATATCATATGATATAGCTTATATGTGGAGTCTGAAAAATTGTACAAACGTACCTATTTACAAAACAGAAATAGAGTCACAGATGTAGAAAACAAACTTATGGTTACCAAGGGGGAAAAGGGCAGAGGGATAGATTGGGAGATTGGGATTGACATATACACACTACTTTATATAAAACAGATAACTATTAAGAACCTACTGTACAGCACAGGGAACTCTACTCAGTACTCCGTATTGACCTATATGGGAATAGAATCTTGAAAAGGGTGGATGTATGTATATGTATAACTAATTCACTTTGTTTTACAGGAGAAACTGACACAACATTGTAAATCAACTATACTCCAATAAAAATTAGTTTACAAAAATTAAATTAAATTTAAAAAACACAAGGCAGCCTTACACAGAAAGAGTTTCAAGATATATTAAGTTAAAATTACAAGGTATAGAAAAATGTAAAATTAAGTTAATATTTGTAAAGAAAAAAATATTGTGTATGTGTGTGAATACATAGCTCTCTGGAAGGATACACAAAATCTGGTAACAGTTGCATCAAGAAAGGGAAACTGGGTGACTGGGGTTAGAGGGAGAAGTCAGAATTACTTTTAATTGTATATCATTTTATGCCATGTTATCTTTTTTTCCTCTGTTCATCGACTTTTCAAAAAGTGAAATAAGTCACCAAAGGAAATGAATCAACACTTCACAGAAGATAAAACTGTATGTCTAATGAACATATGAGAAAATACTCAACCACATTAGTGGTCAGGAAAATACAAATTAAAACAGTAAGATTTACTTCTCACTTATTAGATGGACAAAAATTGTAAAGACTATCATTTTAAGTGTTGGCAAGAATGTGAGGAAATAGAAACTTTTATACACTCCTGGTGGAGGTGAAAACTGCTATAATCACTTAAGAAATCCATTTGACTGTAGATGGAAAAATTGAAAATCAACATACCTTAGGACCCAGTGATTGTATTTCTTTAATCCCTAGCTAATTTTTGTACAGAGGGACACATATACAAGGATGTTTATTGCAGTAACATTTGTATTAGAGAAAATTTGGAGAAAACCTAAATGTTCATTTATAGATGTGGTATATGTACTTGATAGACTATATAGAATAAGAAACGCATTATACATTTTTAAACACATATAACCAGTCAACATAAAAACACATCAATATCAGTTGATCTCTATAATATAATATAATATAATATAATAACATTGATGTACATTTCTAAAGCACACACAAAACATTACCATATATTGTTCATGGATACATAGCTGTAAATATAGAAAAATGTAAAAAAAAAAACAAAAAAAAAAAACCAGGAAAGCATGCATTAAACTAACGATCACAGCTACTTCTAGGGAGGAAGGGAGTGAAATGGGAATGAGGATAGGAAGAAAGGGAGGTTTAATTTTACCTATAATAATATACTTCTTTAAACAGAAAACACTTGAAACAAATATGATAAAATGGAAAATAGTAACATTAATTATTTAAATATTAATTGCCAATTCTGCATGATTAATAAAGAGATGTTTGTTCTATTTTTCTTGTACTCTTCTGTACTTTAAAAAATTTCCCATAAGGTAAACATATCCAAAACCCATAAAATATATATTTTTGAAATAACAGAACAATTAATTAAACTGAGATCAATCTAACTCAAAGTCCATTCTTTTTGCTTTCTCCCTCTCTCTGGCAGGTACTAACAGAAAGTCTAGTTCTTCAGAGTACATGATACCCAGAAAATACAGAAAACAGCAACAGGTGTTGATCCAAATGATCAGCTGATTCCAAAATATCCAGCAGTTAGTAATGGAAGAGTTAGTGGACATATGGAGCACAGTGATGGAGAGACCTGGAATAGAATTTACCCAGAGATTCAGGCAACATCTTGAACGTCTGTCCATAGGCAGTGGAGAATCACAGGTAAGAGTAAGTGTGGGGTTTGGGGGCTTATTATGAACTGGGCTGGGATCTGAAGAGCTGGGCTCTCAATATCTGTGACCCTTTCCAAGCTACAGTGAACACATTTCACATTTCAGAACTTCGAGTTAAACACTAAAAATAAAATGAATATCTGCCCACATCTGCCAACAATTAGAAGAGATACTGGCTCTGACTCTAGTTGTGTCTCTGATGGGAAGAGATGTTGGCTGGGACTCTAAAACTCTGATTCTTGAACAGCTGCAGGCCATCATACTAAATCCCCAAAGAACATAATGCTCAGAGGACAGACAGACACTTTAGGCCAACATAGAGTTTTTATTCCATGTCAGGGGTCTAGACCCAAACCCCAGTGTTGCTTCCTATCACCAAGGTCAGGCTGAATCAGATTGGGCTGTCAGGGACCAGATACAGGGCTAAGAAGCCTGTCCTATGCCCTTATCCCTCAGAAGGCCCTCAGAATCTTACAGAGATTGTGGTCTTCTGGATCTTATTGCTCTAACTGCTAGTTCGGCCCCTGAACACTGAGGCCAAAGAAAGAGTTTCTGGTTAATTCATATGTCCTTGATTTCCTGAATATTTTTGTGTCCTAAATGAGTCTATTTTGCTGTTGTCTCTTTGGTTAAAAAAAAAAGAGAGAAATAAGAGAAACTTTGGACTCCCCCAAGGGGTTAGAGAATGCCACTATTACTCTTCACATAATGTGGAGGTCCTATAAGACAGGAAACTAGGAAATCTGCTTCATTTGGGTACTTGAGTGCTGTTTAGGATTATATTTTACTTTATTTTTTAATATGAAGAGAACCAACACTTCCAGAGCATCTATTTTGTGTCAAAAACTTTAGACATACAGCATGATGGAATGAGCTGAGAGTACTCCAGATAAGGATGAGACAGAGAACATAAAACAGTAGCAGCAGTAGGCATCTACTTCCCAGAAAAAGACCAGCACTGAAAAATCCAAGGCAGTGAGCGTCCACGTAAACATAATAAACATTGGGATCTAAAGGGATCCAGTGGGGGTAAAGTGCTACATGAATGAGGGTAGGAAGAGGATGCTATTGGCCATTGACCATTCTCAGAAAAAACAGAAATTCAGTTTTCTTTACACAGGAAAGAAAATTGGATCCAGCCTACTACAGAAGAGGGCTAAAAGGACCTGAGTCAGGATTTTGACCTGCCAGTTGACTGATAGAACGTGACTCACCCAAGTATGTGAGGAGTATGTGAGGGTTTAAGAAACTGCATAACATAGACCTGATCAGCCACTGTGTAATAATAGAGCTCAGATATAAAATAAACATACATCAGTAGTTACCAATCAGAAAATGTGACAGAAAAAATATATAATGATTATAATGCCAACCAAAACTACAAAATATCTAGGAATAAACCTGACCAGAAATGTGTAAGACATATATGGAATAAAAACCAATGAAACATTACTTAAGAATATAAAAAACGTAAGTGGAGAGACATGTCCATTTCATAGACAAAAAGACTCAATATTCAAGAGGTGACCATTCTCTCAAAACTGCTCTGTAAATTCAAAGGGATCTCAATGAAATCTAATATGTTTCATTTAAACAGAAATTAAAAACCTCATTTTAAAATTTATTTTGAAGAAGAAATGCACCTATATAGCTAAAATATTATTCAAAATAAAGTAACAAAGAAAAAATTTCCCCACCAGATATCAAAACGTGTTATGAAGCTATAATTATTGAAAAAGTATAATCAGCACAAGAAGAGACAAATCAATGGAACAGAATGGAGCCTAGGAACAGACTATAGATATATAGCCATAAACATAGATAAAGATATGAAGTGATATATGACAAAGATGGTATTTCATATTAGTGTGGAAATGATGGTTGAATTTAATAGATAGATTGGGAACAATTGGGCATATTATTGGAAAAAAGAAAGATCCCTATCTGATATTAGTTACAAAAGTAAATTTCACATTAACTAAATAGTTTAATGTGGAAAACAATTATTTATTTTAGCAAATATTTGTAAATTTGGAGTATGAAACTTCTTTTTATATAAGATATAAAGTACAAAACTTTAAAGGAAGAGATTTCTTAATCTGACAACATCAAAATGCAAAAACATTTTACAACAAAAAACAACATAAACAAAATAAAACGTGATAGATTTGGAAAAAATATTTCCACAGAATTAATATCTGTAATATAAAAACAACACTTACAAACCAAAACAGAAAAGAGAAACAATCCATTTGGAAATGGAGAAAGAAGATAAGCCATTCACAGAACAGGGAATCCAAATGGCCAATAAACATATGAAATGATGCTCAAGTGTCACTTATAATATTGGCAATTCTAATCTAATTAAAATGAGACCTATTTGCCCATCAAAATGGCAAAAATTTTAAATAATGATAATATAAAATACTGATGAAGGTGTAGGAAAAAATACTCTCATGCATTGTTGATGAAAATATAAATTCATACAGGCCTTTTTGGAAGGCAGGTTGTGTCTATTAAAATAAAAATTTTATGTACCATTTAATGAAGTAATACCACTTCTAAATGACTAAAAGAGAAATATTTGTTCATAAAGAAGCATGTATAAGAACCATGTACAAAAATGTTGGTTTCACTATTGTATGTAATAGGGAAAATCTAGAAACAATCATACTGAAATGGCAAAATAAACTATGGCATATCTGTAGCAAGGAATATCATGCAAGAGTTAAAAAGGAGGAGATACTAACTTGGAAAACATATTTTTGATTGAAAAGCCAAGTTATAGAACAATATGTACACCATGACACCATTTATGTTTTTTTAAAAAAAAAAACCACAGAACCAAAGATTATATTTGTAGATTGTGTTCATTCAGGTCCTCATAGAAGCAGATGCCAAGAAACGATTAGATGTGCAAGAGATTCATTTAGGGAAACTCCTGTGAAGGATAAAGGTAGATGTATCAGGAATAGTCAGGGACAGCCTTCAGACTTTATGCAGGTCTGGCAAGTGTAAAAGGAGAGAGAGAATGAAAATACGAGAAAGTCTTGGCCAGACCAATGGCAAGTCCCTGAGCAACACTTGTCTGTTAGAGAGATCACACATCAAACAGGACTGGCTCACCTCTAGTATCTCTATCATGGCAATCTTTGGCTTAGAGCAGCCTGGAAGAAGCATGGTTTCAGTTTTCATGCTGCATTGGATCCAAAGGTGCTGCAGCTGGAGCTGTCAGTCAAATATACTGCCAGCAGCAAGTTCTATCAAAGGGGGATTTGTATGACAAATCTCTATGTGTGCCACATACATGTAAATATATATGTCTGTAAACGCATGAAAAAGGTCTGGAAGGATAATAATATCTAATATGTACTGATAAACTGTAGTACATCCATGCAATGTAATAATACTCAGCAGTAAAAAGGAATGTACAATTGATACATGCAATTTGGATGGATCTCACTGGAATTATGCTGAGTGAAAGAAGCTAGTATCAAAAGATTACATTCTGTCTCATGACATTTATGTAACATTCTCTAAATGACAGAATTACACTGATGAAATACAGATCAGTTGTTCCCAGGGATTGAAGTAGGGGAAAGGGATAGCTTGAGGGAGGATTTTGGGGGTGATAAAAAATTCTGTTCTTCATCATGGTAGTAATTAAACAAATCTATACATGTGGTAAAAAAAAAAAACTAGTATTACACGCACACACACAAGAGGAAAAGACTGGTGAAATTCAAATAAGGTCTGTGGTTAGTTAATAGTATTATACCAATGTCAATTCTTGGCCTTGATAATTGTATACTGGGGAGAAGTTCGGTGAAGGGTACATGAAATCTTCAGTACTATTTTTGCAACTTTATGAGTGTATAAAATTATTTAAAATAACAAGTTTTTAAAAGTTCTAGTTTTCCACAGTGGTTATAGTATTTTAATTCCCACCAGCAGTATATAAGAGTTTCAGTTCCTCTACATCATCACCAACACTTGGTATACTTGGTCTTTTTAATTTTAGACATTTTAATGAGTAAACTCTATCTACTAGTAGTTTTAATTTGCATTTTTCTGAGAGAGTGATGATGAGCATCCTTTCAAGTGTTTATTGGCATTTCATATATTTTTTCTTAATTGAGTATGTACCATATTATATAATTTTCAGGTGTACAATGTAGTGATTCACAATTTTTAAAGGTTATATTCCTTTTATAGTTATTATAAAATATTGGCTATATTTTCTGTGCTATACAACATATCATTGTAGGTTGTTTATTTTATACATAGTAGTTTTTACCTCTTAATCCTCTACCCCTATCTTGCTCATCACGTAATCCCTCTCCTCTCTGGTAACCACAAGTTTGTTCTCTGTATCCGTGAGGCTGTTTCTTTTTAGTTATATTGACTAATGGGTCTGTTTCTTTTTATTTATACTGACTAGTTTGTTTTATTTTTTAGATTCCACATATAAGTGATATCATACCGTATTTGTCTTTCTCTGTCTGACTTATTTCATTTACCACAGTGCCCTCCAAGTACATCCATGTTGTTACAAATGGCAAAATTATATTCATTTTTATGGCTGAGTAGCATTCCGTTTTGTGTGTGTGTGTGTGTGTCTGTGTGTGTGTGTGTATACACAATGGAATATATATATATATAAAATCACAACTTTCTAATAGCTGAGTAGCATTCCATTTTGTTGTGTGTGTATACACAATGGAATATATATATATATTATATATATATATAATCACATCGTTTTTTATCCATTCCTCTGTTGATGGATAATTAGTTTGTTTCTATATCTTGGCAATTGTAAATAATGCTGCTATGAACATATGAACATTTATCTTTTCAAATGAGTCTTTTTGGTTTTTTTTTTCAAATATATACCCAGAAGTAGAATTGCAGGATCCTATCATAGTTCTATTTTTAAATTTTTGAGGAACCTCCATAATGTTTTCCACAGTGACTGTACAAATTTACATTTCCACAAGAGTGTACTAGGGTATCTTTTCTGAACGTCCTCACCAACATTTATTATTTGTTGCCTTTTTGACGATAGCCATTCTGACAGATGTGAGTTAATATCTCATTGTGGTTTTGATTTCCATTTCCCTGATGCTTAGTGAAGTTGAGCATCTTTTCACATGCTTGTTGGCAATCTTTGTGTCCTCTATGGAAAAATGAATATTCAAGTCTTCTACCCATTTTTTTAAACATGTTGTTTGTTTTTTAGATATCGAGATGTAAGAGCTATTTGTATATTTTATATATTAACCCCTCATCAGACATATAGTTTGCAAATATCTTCTCCCATTCAGTAGGTTGTCGTTTTGTTCTGTCAATGGTTTCCATTGCTGTGCAAAAGTTCTTAAGCTTAATTAGGTCCCATTTGTTTATTATTGGGTTTTATTCCCCTTGCCTAAGGAGATAGATCCAAAAAAATATTGCTAAAACTTATGTCAAAGAGTGTACTACCTATGTTTTATTCTAAGAGTTTTATGGCTTCCAGACATATTTAGGTATCTAATCCATTTTGAGTTTATTTTTGTATACGGTATGAGAAAACATTCTAATTTCATTCTTTTATGTGTAGCTGCCCAGTTTCTTCAACACCTCTTATTAAAGAGACTGTCTTTGCCTCATTGTATATTCTTGCCTCCTTTGTTGTAGATTAATTGACCATAAGTGCATAGGTTTATTTCTGGGCTCTCTATTCTGTTGCATTGATCTTTGTGTATATTCTTGTGCCAGTACCATACTGTTTTAATTACTTAGCTTTGTAGTATAGTCTGAAGTCAGGGAGTGTAATACTTCCAACCTTCTCTTATCTAAAGATTACTCTGGCTATTCTGGATCTTTTGTGGTTCCAAACAAATTAGAGGATTATTTGTTCTAGTTCTGTGAAAAGTGTCGTGGGTATTTTGATAGGGATTGCATTAAATGTGTAGATTACTTTGGGCACCATGTACATTTTAACAACATGAATCCTTCCAATTCATGAACACTGGATATCTTTCCATTTCTTTGTATCATTTTTAATTTCCTTCATCAATGTCTCATAGTTTTCAGAGTATTGGTCTTCCACCTCCTTGGTTAAGTTTATTCCTAGGTATTTTATTCTTTGTGATGCAATTTTACACGGGATTTTTTTTCCTGCTTTCTCTTTCCAATGGTTCATTATTAGTGTATAGAACAGCAACAGATTTATATACATTAACCTTGTATCCTACAACTTTACTGAGTTCCTTTATTAGTTCCAAGAGTTTTTGGTGGAGACTTTAGGGTTTTCTACATGTAGTATCATGTCTTCTGCAAATAACAACAGTTTTAGTTTTCCCTTCCAATTTGGATGAATTTTATTTTTTTCTTGTCTCATTTCTGTGGCTAGGACTTCCAATACTCTGTTAAATAGGAATGACAAGAGTAAGCATCCTCTTCTTGTTCCTGATTTTGATGTTAGCTGTTGGCTTGTCATAATTGGCCTTTATTATGTTGAGATATGTTCCTTCTAGACCAACTTTGCTGAGAGTTTTTATCATGAATGGGTGTTGAATTTTGTCCAATCATTTTTCTGCATCTATTGAGATGATCATGTGGTTTTTATCCTTTCTTTTGTTAGTGTGGTGGATCACATTGATTGATTTGCATCCCTGGAATAAATCTCACTTGAACATATTGTATGATCCTTTTTATATACTGTTGAATTTGACTTGCTAAAATTTTGTTTGAGGAGTTTTGCATCTATATTCATCAGGGATACTGGCCAGTAATTTTCTCTTTTTTGTAGTGTCTTAGGTTTTGGTATCAGGGATAATGGTGGTCTCATCGAATAAAATTGGGAATACTCCTTCCTTTTTAATTTTTTGGAATAGTTTGAGAAGGATAGGTATTAACTCTTTTTCATATGTTTGCTAGAATTCCCCTGTGAAGCTGTCCAGTCCTGGACTTTGGTTTTTTGGGACTTTTGTTGTTGTGTTTGTTTTTTGATTACTAATTCAATTTCAGTACTAGTATCAGTCTGTTCAGATTATCTATTTCTTCCTGTTCATCCTTAGAAGGTTATATGTTTCTAGGAGTTTATGCATTTCTTCTAGTTTGTCCAATTTGTTGATATATAACTGTTCATAATATTCTCTTATGCTTTTTGTATTTCTGTAGTATTGGTTGTAATTTCTCCTCTTTTATTTCATATTTGTTTATTTGGGTCATCTCTCTTTTTCTTAATGATCCTGGCTAAAGGCTTATCAATTTCATCTTTTAAAAAAACCAGCTCTTGGTTTCATTGATCTTTTCTATTCTTTTTTCTTTTGTCTCAGTTTTATTTATTTTCTCTCTGATCTTTATTATTTCCTTTCTTCTGCTGAATTTAGGCTTTTTTTTTTTTGTTCTTTTTGTTCTAATTCCTTTACATGGTAGGTTAGAATGTTTGATATTTTTCTTAAGTCTTGAGGTAGGCCTGTATCGCTACAAACTTCCCTCTTACAACTGTCATTGCTATCTCCCATAGATTTTGGAAAGTTGTGTTTCTATTTTTATTTTTCTTGATGTGTTTCCTGATTTCCTGTTTGATTTCTTTGTTGACCCATTGGTTTTTAATAGCACGTTGTTTATTCTCCACGTGTTTGTGTTTCTCCCATTTTTCTTCCCATTATTAATTTCTAGTTTCATATTGTTGTTTTTGGAAAAAGTGCTTGATATAATTTCTATCCTCTTAAATTTATTGAAACTTCTTTTTTGGCCTAGCATGTGATATATCCTGGAGAATCTTCCATGTGAACTTGAAAATGATGTGTATTCTGCTGCTTTTGGATTGAATGTCCTGTAGATATCCCTTGAGTCCAAGAGGTATAATGTGTCATTTAAGACCACAGTTTCCTTTCTGATTTTCTGTCTGGATAATCTGTTCATTGATGGAAGTGGGGTGTTAAAGTCCCCCACTTTTATTTCATTATTGTTAATTTCTCCCTTTATGTCAGTTGATATTTCTGTTATATATGTAGGTGCTCCTATACTAGGTGCATGTATGTTTATGAACATTACATCCTTTTCTTATATTGATACCCTTATTATATAATGCCCCTCTTTGTCTTTAATAGACTTTGTTTTAAAGTATCCTTTGTCTGATATGAGTATTGCTACCCCAGCTTTCTTTTAGCTTCAATTTGCATGGAATATCTTTTTCCATTCCCTCATTTTAAGTCTGTGTGTCTTCAGAATGGGAGAAAATATTTGCAAATGAAGAAACCAGCAAGGGATTAATCAACAAAATATATGAACAGCTTATGCAGCTCAATATCAAAAACAACAAACAACCCAATCCAAAAATGGGCAGATCTAAATAGACATTTCTCCAAAGACATACAGATGGCCAAAAAGCAAATGAAAAGATGCTCAATATCACTAATTATTAGAGAAATGCAAATCAAAACTACAATGAGATATCACCTCACACCAGTCAGAATGGCCATCAAAAAATCTACAAACAATAAATGCTGGAGAGGCTGTGGAGGAAAGAGAACCCTCCTACACTGTGAGAATGTAAATTGGTACAGCCACTGTGGAGAACAGTATGGAAGTTCCTTAAAAAAATAAAAATAGAGCTACCATATGATCCAGCAATCCAACTCCTGGACATATATCCAGAGAAAACCATAATTCGAAAAGATACATGCACCCTAATGTTCATTGCAGCACTATTTACAATAACCAGGACATGGAAGCAACCTAAACGTCCATCGACAGAGGAATGGATAAAGAAGATGTGATACATATATTCAATGGAATATTACTTAGCTATAAAAAGAATGAAATAATGCTATGGTTGGACCTAGAGATTGTCATACTGAGTGATGTAAGTCAGACAGAGAAGACAAATATCATAAGATATCGCTTATATGTGGAATCTAAAAACTGGTGCAAATGAATTTATTTACAAAATAGAAATAGTGTCACAGATGTAGAAAACAAACTTATGGTTGCCAGGGGGGAAAGGGGGAGGAGGATAAATTTGGAGATTGTGATTGACATATACAAACTACTATATATAATATAGATAACTAATAAGGATCTACTGTATAGCACAGGGAATTCTACTCAATATTCTGTAATGAACTATATGGGAAAATAATCTAAAAAGAGTGGATATACATATATGCATAACTGATTAACTTTGCTGAGCAGCAGAAACTAACACAACATTGTAAATCAACTATACTCCAATAAAATTAAAAAATTAAAAATGACAGAAATGGAACCCATTTAAAGTTTCTATTCATAAAATATACATAAGGATGTGGATACATTTATTTTAATATTCTTCCTTTTATTATTTTTTATTATTTTTTGTAATCACGTATTTAAGATTTTTTTTTTTACATCTTTATTGGAGTATAATTTCTTTACAATGTTGTGTTAGTTTCTGCTGTATAACAAAGTGAATCAGCTATATATATACATATATCCCCATATCCCCTCCCTCTTGAGCCTCCCTCCCACCCTCCCTATCCCACCCCTCTAGGTGGTCACAAAGCACAAAGCTGATCTCCCTGTGCTATGCAGCTGCTTCCCAACAGCTATCATTTCTATCTTCAAAATCACTTATGTGATCTTCTGTATTACTTAATCTATTATTCATTCCGTGTGTGTTTTTCATGTCAGTTATTGTACTCTTTAGCTGTGACTGTTTCTTTTATATATACATATTTTTTTTGTTAAAATTCTCACTGTGTTCATCTATTCTTTTCCCCATTTCAGTTGGCATTCTTACTACTACTGCTTTGTACTCTCTATCAGGTAAATTATTTACCTCTGTTTCATTAGGGGTTTTTCAGTTTTTTTCCCTTGTTGTTTTTTTGAAACATATTCCTCTGTGTTCTCATTTTGTTTAACTTTTTGTATCTATATGAAATTAGGTGAAACAGTTATCTCTACTGGTCTTAAAGGTGTGTCCTTGTGTAGGGGCAACCCTATGCAGTCTGCTGGTGCCCAATGGCATTTTTGGGAGAGCTGGATGAAGTGAGAACAGGCTGCGTCTTCCCCTGGGGTGTTGTGGCAGCCACAACCTTTGTGGGAGGTAGGGATGGAGTTGGAGGGGCTAGAACCAGAGCTAGGTGTAATCCAGAGCTTCCTCTATGCTCAATGGCTGTCACTGTCCTATCTGGGGTAGGGGCAGGGCCTAAGGGTCTGGAGCAAGATCCCTGAGGGACTTGAGTTTCTCCAGCATGTGATGGCAGTCTCTCCCTCAGTTTGGGATGTGGCCAGGGTCTGAGGGCTTGGGACTGCACTTCTGTGCAGGTCTGACACTTTCCCCAGTGTGCATGCCTTGGTTAGAGGCTGGGTTGGGACTGGAGGCATTGGTGCCACACCACTGGGCTGGCCCCATCCCCTCCCAAGTGTGCACTAAGACACTCTTGCAATGGTGGTCTCTGTCCTGGAGCTAGCCTCATTCCTTTCTGAGTTTGTGTACCAAAGAATGGTTGGTAATGGCTGCCTCCACCCTAGCCAGAGGGAGGGCTGGGATTTGTGCTGTCTCCATTTGCCCCAAGTGTGTGCACTTTTGTTGGCAACAACAGCCTCCACTTTAGTCAAGAGAGGCACCAGAGCAATTGGGTCTGAAGCATGAGCACAGTACAGGCTGGAGAGTGCACTGGGGTGGTCCTGGCAAGCTGGCCAGAGCCCCAGGTAGTTTTCAATCTGCTGCCTCTCTTCTGTGACTAGGAGTAAGCAAGTCTGTGCAAGTGCACTTCAAGACAAGAGTTTTAGATTTTTACAGCCCTCCAGTAAGCCTCACTGGTTTTCAAACCAGCTAAGGGGGCTCATCTTCCCAATGTTGGACCCAAGGGCTGGGGTGCCTAATATGTGGCTTGGACCCCTCACTTGCCATGAAGGATCCCCAAGCCTGTGATATTCCCTTCCTCTTCTGTGTTTCCCACAAGAGGTTGGGTTTTGACCAGATTGCTTCTCCTCCCTTCCTACCAGACTCCGCGTGGATCTTTCTTTACAGTTTTGGTTGTATTATAGAAAGGCTGTTCTCCTAGTCCCCAGGCCAATTTCAGCTCTATATATAGTTGTAGTTTTGATGTGTTTGTGAGGGTAGTTGAACCCAGCGTCCTCCTACTCTGCCATTTTGATCTCTCCTTCTGGTTTCTTCATTTCTTATTATTAAGTTGTAAGAGCTCTTTATATATTTTGGATACAAGTCATTTGCTATTTTGAATATATTTTCCACGTGTGTGGCTTTCATTTTAACAGTGTCTTTCAAAGACAGGAGAATTTTTTTTTGATGAACTCCTAATTATCAGGTTTTTTTCTTCTACAGATCATACATTGGTGTTGTATCTAAGAAAATTTTGCCTACCCTAAAGTCACAAAGATTTTTTTCTATGCTTTCTTTTAAATGATTTGTAATTTTAGTTATTATATTTAGGTCTGTGATCCACTTTCAGTTAAGTTTTGTATATAGTGTGAAGAGTTGAGGTTCATTTTCCCATACATATGTCCAGTTGTTCCAGAACGCCAGAATCATTTGTTGGTAAGACTTTACTTTCCCAATTGAATTGCCTTAGCACCTTTGTAAAAAAAAAAAAAAAAAGAGAGAGAGAGAGACAGAGAGAGACAGAGAGAGAACGTATGTTTTCTGGACTCTCTTCTATTACATTGATCTCTATATCCTTTCACCATTACCACACTGCCTTGATTATTTTAGCTTTAGATTAAGTTTTGAAATCAGATTATGTAAATTCTCCAACTTTGATTTTGTTTTTCCATATTTGAAATTAATTATTCTAGGTTGTTTGCATTGCCATATAAATTTTAGAATCAGCTTGACAATTTCTTCAAAAACTGACTGAAATTCTTATTCAAATTATGTTGAATCTATAAAACAATTTGGCAAGAATTAACATATTAATACTACTGAGGCTTTCAATTCATAAAATAGTACATCTCCACATTTCTTTAGTCCTTCATTTATTACTATCAGCAACACTGCATATTTTTAGTAAGAGTTCATGAACCTCCTATGTTCAATTAAGTCCTAAGTGTATTGCGGTTTTGGTGCTATTTTAAATTTTATCTTTTTAAAATAATTCATTTTCAAATTGTTTAACACAGTTATATGAAAATGTGATTCATTTTTGCATATTAGCATTTTTTCCTGTGACAGGGCTAAATCTTATGAGTTGTACTAGGCTTTTCTAAATGTAGATTATTTAGGATTTTCTATGTAAGCACTATGTCATCTGCAAACAGGGAAAGATTTACTTCTTCCTTTTTAAAGTTTATGCCTTTTTTCCACTGCACTATTATGATGAGTAGGACCTCCAGTACAACCTTGAAGAGAAGTGGTGAGGGTGGAAATTCTTTTTTTTTCTGATATCAAGAGAGAGGTCCTCAGTATTTCATCATTATGAATAATCTAAGCTGTAGTTTCACTAATAGTTCCCTCAGATTGGAGAAGTTACATCTATTCCTATTTTTCTGAGGGACTTTAATCATGAATGGGTCTTGAATTTTGTCAAATGCTATTTCTCTATCTATGAAAATAATTTTTATGTTTTTTCTCATTATTCTATCAATATAGTGAATTACATTGAATTTTAAAATGCAAAGTCAACCTTGTATTCCCAAGCCTGTGATATTCCCTTCCTCTTCTGTGTTTCCCACGAGAAGTTGGGTTTTCACCAGATTGCTTCTCCTCCCTTCCTATCAGACTCCACGTGGATCTTTCTTTACAGTTTTGGTTGTATTATAGAAAAGCTGTTCTCCTGGTCCCCAGGTCAATTTCAGCTGTATTCCAGGGATAAACCCCACTTGGTCAAGGTGTATTGCCATTGTGCATACTGTTGGACTTGATTTGCTAATTTTTTGTTAAGGATGTTTGGATCTATGTTCACGAGTTTTATTGATCTGTAATTTCCCTTTTCCCCTCCTTTCCACCTTTCCTCCCACCATCCCCTTCTTTCCTCCCCCTCCCCTCTCCTCCTCCTTTTTTCTTTTTCTAAGGTCTTTATCACCTCTCTTATTGGGGTTATAGTGGGCTCATAAAATGAGTTGGGAAATCTTTCCTCATCTTCTATTGTCTGAAAACTTTTCTGTAATAAATTGGTATTATTTATTCCTTAAATGTTTGATAGAATTCAACAGTGAAAATATATGAATGAGTTTTTAATGATAAATCCGCTTTTTTAAAAAAACATCTTTATTGGAGTATAATTGCTTTAAATTGTGTGTTAGTTGCTGCTGTATAACAAAGTGAATCAGCTATACGTATACATATGTCTCCATAACCCCTCTCTCGTGTCTCCCTCCCACCCTCCCTATCCCACACCTCTAGGTGGTCACACAACACTGAGCTGATCTCCCTGTGCTATGCGGCTGCTTCCCACTAGCTACCTATTTTACATTTGGTAGTGTATACATGTCAATGCCACTCTCTCACGTCGCCTCAGCTTACCCTTCTCCCTCCCTGTGTCCTCAAGTCCATTCTCTACGTCTGCATCTTTATTCCTGTCCTGCCCCTAGGTTCTTCAGAATCCCTTGTTTATTTTTCTTTAGATTCCATATATATGTGTAAGGATACAGTATTTGTTTTTCTCTTTCTGACTTACCTCACTCTGTATGACAGTTTCTAGGTCCATCCACCTCACTACAAATAACTCAGTTTTGTTTCTTTTTATGGCTGAGTAATATTCCACTGTATATACGTGCCACATCTTCTTTATCCATTCATCTGTCAATGGACATTTAGGTTGATTCCATGTCCTGGCTATTGTATATAAAGCTGCAATGAACAATGTGGTACATGACTCTTTTTGAATTATGGTATTCTCAGGGAATATGCCCAGTAGTGGGATTGCTGGGTCATATGGTAGTTCTATTTTTAGTTTTTTAAGGAGCCTCCATACTGTTCTCCATAGTGGCTGTATCAATTTACATTCCCACCAACAGTGCAAGAGGGTTCCCTTTTCTCCACACCCTCTCCAGCATTAATTGCAGATTTTTTGATGATGCCATTCTGACCAGGGTGAGGTGATACCTCATTGTAGTTTTGATTTGTATTTCTCTAATGATTAGTGATGTTGAGCATCCTTTCATGTGTTTGTCAGCAATCTGTATATCTTCTTGGAAGAAATGTCTATTTAGGTCTTCTGCCCATTTTTATATTAGGCTGTTGGTTTTTTTTATATTGAGCTGCATAAGCTGCTTGTATATTTTTGAGATTAATCCTTTGTCAATTGCTTCATTTGCAAATATTTTCTCCCATTCTGAGTGTTGTCTTTTGGTCTTGTTTATGGATTCCTTTGCTGTGCAAGAGCTTTTAAGTTTCTTTAGGTCCCATTTCTTATTTTTGCTTTTATTTCCACTTCTCTAGGAGGTGGGTCAAAAAGGATCTTGCTGTGATTTATGTCATAGAGTATTCTGCCTATCTTTTTTCCCTAAGAGTTTTACAGTGTCTGGCCTTACATTTAGGTGTTTATTCATTTTGAGTTTATTTTTGTGTATGGTGTTAGGGAGTGTTCTAATTTCATTCTTATACATGCACCTGTCCAGTTTTTCCAGCACCACTTACTGAAGAGGCTGTCTTTTCTCATTTGTATATTCTTGCCTCCTTTGTAAAAGATAAGGTGACCATATATGCATGGGTTGATCTCTGGGCTTTCTATCCTGTTCCATTGATCTATATTTCTGTTTTTATGCCAGTACCATACTATCTTGTATACTGTAGCTTTGTAGTATACTCTGACCACAGTTATCTATGCTGTGTGGCTGACAGGTTCTTGATGCTCTGGCCGGGTGTCAGTCCTGAGCCTCTGATGTGGGAGAGCCTAGTTCAGGACATTGGACCACTGGAGTCTTCATGGTGCCACGTAATATCAATCAGAGAGAGCTCTCCCAGAGATCTCTGTCCCAACAGTAAGACCCAGAGCATGCAACGACCAGCAAGATCTAGTACTGGACACCCCATGCCAAACAAATAGCAAGACAGGAACACAACCCCATCCATTAGCAGAGAGGCTACCTAAAATCATAATAAGTTCACAGGCACCTCGAAACACAACACTGGACACGGTCCTGCCCACCAGAAAGAGAAGATGCAGCCTCATCCACCAGAAAACAGGCACCAGTCCCCTAGACCAGGAAGCCTACACAACCCACTGAACGAACCTTACCTACTGGGGGCAGACACCAAAAACAATGGGAACTACAAACCTGCAGCCAGCAAAAAGGAGACCCCAAACACAGTAAGTTAAACAAAAATGGGAAGACAGAGAATTATGCAACAGATGAAGGAGCAAGGTAAAAACCCACCAGAACAAACAAATGAAGAGGAAATAGGCAGTCTACCTGAAAAAGAATTCAGAGTAATGATAGTAAAGACGATCCAAAATCGTGGTAATAGAATGGAAAAAATACAAGAAACGTTTAACAAGTACCTAAAAGGACTAAACAGCAAACAAACAATGATGAACAACACAATAAATGAAATTAAAAATTCGCTAGAAGGAATCAATAGCAAGAATAAATTAGGCACAAGAACGGATAAGTGACCAGGAAAATAAAATAGTGGCAATAACTGCTGCAGAACAGAATAAAGATAAAAGAATGAAAAGAATTGAGGACAGCCTCAGAGACATCTGGGACAACATTAAGCATACCAACATTTGAATTATAGGGGTTCCAGAAGAAGAAGAGAAAACGAAAGGGACTGAGAAAATATTTGAAGAGATTATAGTTGAAAACTTCCCTAATATGGGAAAGGAAATAGTCAATCAAGTCCAGGAAGTGCAGAGAGTCCAAAGAAAGAAATATTAAAAGCAGCAAGGGAAAAGCAACAAATAGCATACGAGGGAATCCCCATAAGGTTAAGGGCTGAATTTTCAGCAGAAACTCTAAAGGGAGTGGCAGGAGATATTTAAAGTGATGAAAGCAAAAAACCTACAACCAAGATTACTCTACTCAGCAACGATCTCATTCAGATTCAACGGAGAAATTAAAACCTTTACAGACAAGCAAAAGCTAAGAGAATTCAGCACCACCAAACCAGCTTTATAACAAATGCTGAAGGAACTTCTCTAGGCAGGAAACACAAGAGAAGGAAAAGACCTACAATAACAAACCCAAAACAATTAAGAAAATGGTAATAGAAATATACATATTGATAACTACCTTAAATGTAAATGGATTAAATGCTGCAACCAAAACATATAGACTGGCTGAATGGATCCAAAACAAGATCCATATATATTCTGTCTACAAGAGACCCACTTCAGACCTAGGGACACATACAGACTGAGAGTGAGGGGATGGAAAAAGATATTCCATGCAAATGGAAAGCAAAAGAAAGTTGGAGTAGCAATACTCATATCAGTCAATATAGACTTTAAAATAAAGACTGTTACAAAAGAAAAGGAAGGACACTACATAATGATCAAGGGGTCAATCCACGAAGAAGATATAACAGTTGTAAATATTGATGCACCCAGCAAAGGAGCACTTCAATACATATGCCAAATGCTAACAGCCATGAAAGGGGAAATCGACAGTAACAGAATAATAGTAAGGGACTTTAACACCCCACTTTCACCAATGGACAGATCATCCAAAATGAAAATAAATATGGAACACAAGCTTTAAATGATACATTAAACAAGATGGAGTGAATTTATATTTATAAGACATTCCATCCAAAAACGACAGAATACACTTTCTTCTCACGTGCTCATGGAACACTCTCCAGGATAGATCATATTTTGGGCCACAAATCAAGCCTTGGTAAATTTAAGAAAATTGAAATCGTATCAAGTATCTTTTCTGACCACAACACTATGAGACTATATATCAATTACAGGAAAATACCTGTAAAAAATACAAACACATGGATGCTAAACAATACACTACTAAATAACCAAGAGATCAGGGAAGATATCAAAGAGGAAATCAAAAAATACCTAGAAACAAATGACAATGAAAACACGACGACCCAACACCTATGGGGTGCAGCAAAAGCAGTTCTAAAAGGTAAGTTTATAGCAATACAATCCTACCTCAAGAAACAAGAAACATCTCAAATAAACATCCTCGACTTACACCTAAAGCAATTAGAGAAAGAAGAACAAAAAAACCCCAAAGTTAGCAGAAGGAAAGAAATCATAAAGATCAGATCAAAAATAAATGAAAAAGAAATGAAGGAAACAATAACAAAGATCAATAAAACTAAAAGCTGGTTCTTTGAGAAGATAAACAAAATTGATAAACCATTAGCCAGACTCATCAAGAACAAAAGGGAGAAGACTCAAATCAATAGAAGTAGAAATGAAAAAGGAGAAGTAACAACTGATACTGCAGAAATACAAAGGATCATGAGAGGCTACTATATGCAACTTTATGCCAATAAAAGGGACAACCTGGAAGAAATGGACAAATTCTTAGAAATGCACAACCTTCTGAGACTGAACCAGGAAGAAATAGAAAATATAAACAGACCAATCACAAGCACTGAAATTGAGACTGTGATTAAAAATATTCCAACAAACAAAAGCCCAAGACCAGAGGACTTCACAGGCAAATTGTATCAAGCATTTAGAGAAGAGATAACACCTATCCTTCTCAAACTCTTCTAAAATATAGCAGAGGGAGGAACACTCCCAAACTCATTCTATGAGGCCACTATCACCCTGGTACCAAAACCAGACAAAGATGCCACTAAAAAAAAAAAAAACTACAAGCCAATATTACTGATGAACATAGATTCAAAAATCCTCAACAAAATGCTAGTGAACAGAATCCAACAGCACATTAAAAGGATCATACACCATGATCAAGTGGGGTTTATCCCAGGAATGCAAAGATTCTTCAAGATATGCAAATCAATCTATGTGATACACCATATTAACAAATTGAAAGAGAAAATCCATATGATCATCTCAATAGATGCAGAAAAACTTTTGACAAAATTCAACACCCATTTATGATAAAAACCCTCCAGAAAGTAAGCATAGAGGGAACTTACCTCAACATAATAAAGGCCATATATGACAAACCCACAGCCAACATCGTTCTCAGTGGTGAAAAACTGAAACCATTTCCTGTAAGATCAAGAACAAGACAAGTTTGCCCACTCTCACCACTATTAATCAACATAGTTTTGGAAGTTTTAGCCATGGCAATCAGAGAAGAAAGAGAAATCAAAGGAATCAAAATCAGAAAAGAAGATGTAAAACTGTCACTGTTTGCAGATGACATGATACTATACATAGAGAATACTAAAGATGCCACCAGAAAACTACTAGAGCTAATCAATGAATTTGGTAAAGTGACAGGATACAAAATTAATGCTCAGAAATCTCTTCCATTCCTATACACTAATGATAAAATATCTGAAATATAAATTAAGGAAACACTCCCTTTTACCATTGCAACAAAAAGAATAATATACCTAGGAATAAACCTACCTAGGGAGACAAAATACCTGTATTCAGAAAACTATCAGACACTAATGAAAGAAATTAAAGATGATACAAACAGATGGAGAGATATACTATGTTCTTGGATTGGAAGAATCAACATTGCGAAAATGACTATACTACCCAGAGCGACCTACAGATTCAATGCAATCCCTATGAAATTACTCATAGCATTTTCACAGAACTAGAACAAAAAGTTTCACAATTTGTATGGAAACACAGAAGACCCTGAATAGCCAAAGCAATCTTGAGGATGAAAAACGGAGCTGGAGGAAATAGGCTCCTTGTATTCAGACTATACTACAAAGCAAATCCACTTTCTTTAATAGACATAAAACTACTCAGATTTTGTGTTTAATATATCAATTTTGGTGAGTTTTTTAAAAATATATTTCTTCATTTCCTCTAAATTGCTGAGTTTTTTGAATAAGGTTGTCCATAATATTATTTTATACTAGTGTTTGTAAGAAATGTATTAGTAATCCTGCTTTCATTGCTGATATTCATTTTTCGTGTTTAGTCTAGCTAGGGTATTATCAATTTGTTGAATTTTTTGAAGGAAATAACTAGTGGCCTTCTTAATTTGTTCTATCTTTTGCCTTTATTGTATTTTATTTATTTCTGTCTTTATTTTTATTATTTCATTTCTTTCTCTTAGTTTAGGTTTGCTTTGTTTCTCTCTTTCTAGATTCTCAATGTGAAGATTTAGTTCATTAATTTCAGGCATCCCTTATTTTCCAATTTAAGCATATAAAGTTATAAATTGCCATATAAGCACTGCTTTTAGCTGCATCCCACACATTTTGATATGCAGTATTTTCATTGTTCTATTCAAACTATGTTCTAATTTTCTTCGTGATTTCTTTTTTATTTAGAACTATGTTGATTAATTTCTAACTATGTATTGTCTTTCTAGCTATCTTATAACATTTGTAGTTTAACACTATTATGGTCAGAGAACATTCTCTAAATGATTTCAATCTCTTTCAATTTATAAAGACTGTTTTATGAACCAGTAGTATATGGTCTCTCTTGGTGAATGCACAATGAGCACTTGAAAAGAATATGTAGTCAGAAGATTTTGCATAGTCCATTATATAAATATAAGTGTCAAGGTGTTTGATAGTGTTGTTCAGATCCTCTATGTCTTTACTGATTTTTTGTTTCTTTTTACTATAAATTTCTGAGAAAAGGGTGTTAAAACCTCTTACTACAATGGTTTGATTGCCTATTTGTCCAATTGACTCTGTCAGTTTTTCCTTTATGTACTTTGAGGCTTTCTTATTAATCATATTCATGTTTATGATACTTATTTATTCCTGATGAATAGACCCTTTTATCTTTTTGAAATAGCTATCTTTTAGGGTAATATTTTTTATTCTGAAGTCTATTTTATCGATGTTAATATAGCAATTTCAGCCTTCATATGCTTATTATTTGCCTGGTATAACCAGTTGCATCCATTTACTTTCAACATTTCTGTGTCTTTACATTTATAGTGTGCCTCTTGTAGTTTGGTTTGCTTTTTTTAATGCATTTTGATAATCGTTATCTTTCAGTTGGAGCACTTAGCCTATCAACATTTAATGCAATTATTGAAATTGTTGGGTTTAAGTGTATTATTTTATTCTTATTTTTTCCTATTTCTCTCTTCTAGTTTATGTCCTATTTCCTTTTCCTGTCTTTTTTTTTTTTGGATTTATGAATTTTTTCAATGTAAATATCTTTTAGAGAGTCATTTTATTGTATCTATTGGTTTTTTGCTATTCATATTTGCATTTTTTTAGTGGGTGCCCTAAGGACTGTGATATGCATAACTAACTTTTCACCATGTATTTGGAGTTAATATTTTTCCACCTCACAGAAAATATAAAACTTGCAACCATATACATACATCACCACAGCAATCCTCAATCTTTTATACCATATGTATATAAATCTACATAAGTTGTACACTTCAGACAATGTTACACGTACATATACAGTAAGGTGTGTTTTAAAGAAATTAAGATATTTTTAAAAATTAAGAGAAAAAATAGTTTTTGATATTCACCTATTTATACTTGTGATGTTTTTCATTTAGTCTGGAAGATCCGGGTTTCCCTCGAGCATGATTTTTCTCCAGCCTAAAGAATCCTATATAGCTTTTATGTAGTCTAGCAATTAATTATTTCAGAATTCCTTTATCTGAGAATATCTTTATTTTACCTCCATTCTTGAAGGTTATTTTTACTGGATATAGAACTCTAAACTGACAGCTTTTCTTTCAGCACTTTAATGATTCTGATGGAAGTATATCATGATTTGAATTGTTCCCCCGTATATAAGGTGTCATTTTGCACTGGCTACTTTCAAGATTTCTTTTTATCTTTCATCTGTAGAAGTTTGACTCGTATGTATTTAAGCATGGTTTCTTCATATTTATCTTCTTTGTGGTCTGGTGTGGTGAATGAATCTGTAACTTGATTTCCTTTGCCAAATTTTGTAAGTTCTCAGCCATTTTCTCTTCAAATAACTTTTTCGGTCCCATTTTCTCTTTCTTCTCTTTCTAGTACTCTCATTCCCATCTGTTAAAATTTTGTACTGTTCCACAGGTCACTGAGAATCTCTTCATTTTTAAAATTTGTTTATTTTTTTTTCTTATTTTTCAAATTGGACCATTCCAATTGATATGTCTGCAAGTTCACTCAGTTCTTCTTATATCATCTCCATTTGCTATTGGCTCCATAGTAACTCTTATTTCAAAATTTGTGTTTTTCCATTGAAATTATCATTTAGTTTTATCTTACATTTCTAATATCTGCTAATACCACCTACATTTTCATTCATTGTATTTTCTTTTAACTCACCAAACACAGTTTTAACAGCTGCTCTGAAGTCCTTGTCTGATAATTCTAACATACAGGTGATCTTGGAATTGCCACCTTTATTTCTGAAAGTGGCTCATACTTTTCTGGCTCTTTATATGTAGAATAATATTGGCTTGTTTCCTGGACATGGTAAATGTTATATTGTAGAGCTCTGGATTCTCTTATATGCCTCTTAATAGTGTTGAATATTTAGGCCACCAATTAACTTGGCTAGACTCAAATTATTACTAATAGTTATCAGAAGATTACTCAAATTTGGTTAGAGTCAAATTTCAAGCTGTCACGCCTGCTGTGGGAGGCAGCTAAGATCTCAGTCAAGACCGGTTTCAAACTGCATGGTTCAGCCAGTGACTTGGCAGAGTTTTTACACAGAATGTGGATTCTTCTCTGGATTTTTCTTTTTGGGTTCCCCCTCAGTCTTTGGAAGCCCTATACCCTGAGCTCCTTCCCCTAGTCTTTCTAGCCAGAAAGACAGCAGTCCTTCATAAGAATTTTCTCTATCCTGTGCTGTGCCACAATTTTGGCCTCCCTCAGTTCAAAGTAATAAAAATGGGAAACCTACCCCATTTGATCACTTCCTCCAAGTTTAGATTCCCCTACAGAATATAATTGCTTTTGTTTGTTCCCCAGAGACTTTGGGTAGTTGTTTTATTGCATTTGGCCCAGAGTTTATTGTTGTCACTTCAGGAAGGTTGATTTATTAGGAACGTATTCCTCCACACAGGAAGAAGTACTGTGTAAATTTAAAATAAACATTTATGGTTATAAACAAACGCTATGCCCAAGGTCATATAGTTATAACATGGTATATTCTACCCTCAAAATCAATTCTTATTTTCCACTGTACAACAGTTTTCAAACAATACCCACAAAGAGTACACACCATTGATACTAAAATGAGTTTCCAAGTGAATTTTCATGATGCTTCTAGTTTGATATAATTTCTCAGATGCCCTCTCAGATGCTTCTGAGACATGCCTACCACTGAGCACAGTATGGTGGTCAAGCCATGGTTGAACTGACCCTAAGCTATGGGGTAGGCCAAAAGGTTCATTCGTTTTTTTCTGTAAGATGGTTCTAGTAGCACTTAGTTGTCTTTAACATCATTCAAAACAATTTTGTTATATTGTATGTGACAGCTGTCATATCAGTGTGCATTTAAAAAGACTTATCAAAGTTGGTGAATTTTTGTGTAGCCATTGTAATATTGAAGATGGAAGAAAAAAACAATATTTTTGGCACATTATGCTTTATTATTTCAAGAAAGGTAAAAACACAACTGAAACACACAAAAAGATTTGTGCAGTGTATGGAGAGGGTGCTGTGACTGATCGAACATGTCAAAAGTGGTTTGTGAAGTTTCGTGCTGGAGATTTCTCATTGGACAATGCTCCATGGTCGGGTAGACCAGTTGAAGTTGATAGCGATCAAATGAAAACAATAATTGAGAACAATCAACGTTATACCACGTGGGAGATAGCCAACATCCTCAAAATATCCAAATCAAGCACTGAAAATCATTTGCACCAGCTTGGTTATGTGAATCGCTTTGATGTTTGGGTTCCACATAAGTTAAGCGGAAAAAACCTCTTCTTGACCATATTTCCTCATGCGATTTTAAATTTGTTTTAAAACAAATTGTGACAGGCGATGAAAGTGGATACTCTAGAACAATGTGGAATGGAAGAGATCATGGGGCAAGCGAAAAGAACCACCACCAACCACACCAAAGCCCGATCTTCATCCAAAGAAAGTGATGTTGTGTGTATGGTGGGATTGGAAGGGAGTCCTCTATTATAAGCTCCTTCTGGAAAACCAAACGATTAATTCCAACAAGTACTGCTCCCAATTTGACCATCTGAAAGTGGCACTTGATGAAAAGCATCCAGAATTAGTCAACAGAAAACGCATAGTCTTCCATCAGGATAACACAAGACTGCGTCTTTCTTTGATGACCAGGCAAAAACTGTTACAGCTTGGCTGGGAAGTTCTGATTCATCTGCCATATTTACCAGACATTACACCTTCAGATTTCCATTTATTTCGGTCTTTACAAAATTCTCTTAATGGAAAAAATTTCAGTTCCCTGGAAAATTATGAAGTTACCTGAATAATGGCAGAAGGTAGTGCAACAAAAGGGTGAATACATTGTTCAATAAATTTCTTGGTGAAAATGAAAAATGTGTCTTTTATTTTTACTTAAAAACCGAAGGCACTTTTTGGCCCACCCAATAGTTTACCTTTGGATAGCCCATTCCATCTTGAGAGATCCCATTTAAGACTTACTTACAGATTCATAAACACCATTGCAACAGCTTTCCTGGGGATGAATCGGACCCCGAGGAATTGATTTATGTTCACCGAGCCACCAGAGACTAATTTATAAGCCAGAGTCTATTTATTAATTTTCAATGAGCAATATCTCACTCCTGAGCAAGATGAGAACTTATATCAGCTTATTCTCCTCTCAGTAGGGAAACACACTTGGGAAAGTAAATCAAGATCAAACTCCCAGAGTAAATGCAGTCAGAGCATAGAGCGTGAATATTTTGAAGGAGACTATCAAATCCTGATAGCTGTGAGCTTCCGCCCTCCCCCAGCCACTTCTAGCTGAAGTCATGAATTCCTTCTGCCTGCCTCACCTAATTCTGGAACTGGGGAGGAAAATTCAATAAGCAGGTTGGGGGGTGGGATTAGTCTTCCTTCCTGCTTTGGTTTCGACAGTTTTTAATCCAGTTACTTATTGAATCTAGACTCTGCTCTGAGTGACCCCCGTTCTGTCTAGTCATGCCCTCCAGGGCTACTACCAACTGTTTTTTACCCACTCCTGTCAGATAGAGCCTTGATAATATGACTTGTCTGCAATCCGGGCTCTCACTGCTGTCAACAAACCCCTCACTTAGTGAGCCTACACAAATTATGCTACAGATCTATTGACATCTTTTCCACTGCTACAGTCATCGTCATCATCATTATCATCATCATCATTTCATTCTAACAATTCTAGTAAAGTGGCTTTTACTTACATTATTGCATGATATCTTCCTAATAGCTCTGTGAGGTAGGAAAGTCAATTATAATTACATCCACTTTATAGATGAGAAATCTGAAGCTCAGAAAAGTTATTTACTCAGACATGTGCAGCTAGTTAGCAATGAAGCCAGAACTGATATCCCTGTCTATCTCACTTTCCAGTCTCAAACTCTTTTCCCTACAATAGTATTTCACCCAAGATGCCTATTGTGATGCACATTCCTAAGCCCTGTTTTCTTTTATCAGAATCCCCAGGGAGGAATTCCTTAAAGGGTCTTTAAAGGGCCTCCCATGTGTTTCTTATCAACAGGAAAAATGGCAAATACTGCATAATACCCTGTCTACCTATCAGTGTTAGCCAGTTAGTGTCTCCTCCCCTTAGTACAGTGCCTGAAATATCCTAGGAATATTCATGTGGTCCTAGGCGTTTGAATTACATCATTTTTAAGAGCTCATATTCCTTATTATGGGCCACTTCAGCTAGGGAGTCATGACAGGCTAAAGGATAATCTCAGAGGTGTTTGGCTATAGTTCCCACACACTTTCATTTCTGGTATTTCACTTACAGGAAACCTTAATATTTGTTATTATTTTCAACTCTTTTGTTTTGTTTTGTTTTTGCATGAGTCCCAAGTAACCCATGTCATTGTGTCTCTTTTTGACCCAATGTGAAAGTGACTTTCTCTCCAAATATGATACGTACTTCAGCTGACTAGTGTTCTATCATCCAAGGCCTTGGTTTCCCTATTAATCTAGGGAAACTTCTATTACCTCCCATGGATCCAAAAAAATGTGAGAGAGTTAAAACACATGCCATCATTTTAAGGAGAATCTGCAGATCAGCTGTTGAGAAGTATTGCTTTAAGTGCCCATCAAGCTTGACTCTTCCAGCTTTGCAGCTTCCTCTTTCAAAAAACATATAGCCATCTCATTGGAGGATCAATTGCTCTGCCTATCTTTCAGAAAGCCACGTGGGAACTATCAGGGAGGCCACATAGACTTGCCTACTCTAGAGAAAAAATAGAGCTCTCCTGGCTCTATAAGGTCTAGCCTATCTCAACAGGACTAGAGTTCAACAGTAAGATTTGGTCATCAAGTCTTCCTTTTTTTCACACTTCCCCCTAGGCAATTTCCTTCTGGGACCTCATAGGCTGATTGAGGACAGGATTTTAGAGTCTTGTGTCTGGACTCTCTCCTGCCTTCTTCTCTCCTCTCCTCTCCTCTCCTGTTTCTCACTCTCACTCTCTCACTCTCACACAACAGAGACATGTTAATACACTCTTGTCTTGAATAGAGATTCCTTCCTTTCTAGGACCATCCCCAAGTATTAGGACAGATGCTAAGATTCTATCTCTCCCTTCCTACTCAGTGCTTTAGCCCCCATATCTTTCCTAACCCCTAAAAATCAATCTTCTAGTAGCAGATATCTGCTCTCTGGGGCTCAGGGAGGCAGCCGGCTAAACTGAGGGCCAAGCTAAGCTTCATATTAATGAGGAATAGTCAGCTGGTAGAGGAGCAAATGAATAGAATTGACTATATCACTTTCTAGATGTCTGATCTTAGCTAATTAAGTCACTTAACTTCTCTGGAACTTACTTTCCTTAAATGATATATGGAGAAGAGCGATCTAGCAACAAGTTCTAAGTAAATGGTTTTCTAACTGTGATCTACAGTACTTTGGGCCCATCACACTTCACTTCAACCAGAGCAACTCTGCTGTTATCTGTAGTATAAGGAGGTTCCAACTAAAACTGCATTGGAACAAAGGGATTAACCAGTAAAAAACGTTTTTAACAACTTACCTAAAGAGTTTTTAGGGCCAATCTAATCTTAACATGTTTTGATTAAGTAGTAGAAGTTCTCTATAACCACCTCAGAAAAATGAGCACACTTGTGGTTGGCTTATCCAAAGGATAAATTTACTAGGTGAGGATTTCTGCAAAGCCCAGTCAAGCAACAGCATGAAAAGTTGGTAAGGGACATATCTGAGGACCAGTTCATAGTCATTAAATAATCATCCCAAGGGCATAACCTGCCTCTCCCCTTGTGGTACGTGTCCCATAGACACTGAGCTCCTCATAAGTTGTCTGCATAATCCTGCCCCACATTGGATAGAGACATTTATGAGTACTTACTATGTATTAGGCTCACAGGTGGGGGACAAAGGTGGCATTACAAAAAGTTTTTTTCAACTATATGCTGCCTACAAGGGGCTCACTTTATTTTCTTCTTTCCATTTTTTTTTCCAGTTCATAGATAGACTTTTAATTCTCATGACAACACGTTGATGTAGCATATCCTTACTTTACAGGTGTAAAACTAAGGCAAGAGAGGTAAAGTTTGCCTAAAATCACAATTATTCCTTCATCATTTATACAACACAGATTCACACAACTGGTAAGTGGTGGATCTGGGTCTCAAACCTATTTCTGCCTTACTCAGCAACCCCTTATCATTAGTTGATAAGTCCTCTGGTTTCCACTTGTCTAGGAGATATGCAATCCATCCCTTCCTCTCTATTCCCATAGCCACTGTCTTAATTCAGACGCATAATTTATCTTCTGGACTATTGCAATTGCCTATTGCATATGCCAGACAAGAGCTCCTGGCTTCTTGTCTCTTGCCTCTCCAATCCACTCTTCACCTAGTTGTAGTATTCTTTCTATAACACAAATCTGACCATATTGCTTCCCTTGTTAAACATCTTCAAAACTCCTACTGTCTTTAGAATGAAGTCCAAACTGAACATGAAACATGAGGCACTTCGTGACACCACACAGTTGCTTAGGGCAAAGCCTTGGATTCATCCTTGCTTTTCCTGTTTCCTTTACTCTCTTTGTCCATCAGTAAGTTCTGTCTACAAGGACCTCTGAAACACGTCTTGAATCTGTGCACTTTGCTCCACATTTACAACTACCACACTTGGCTGAGCCACCATAATCTGTCACTTAGACTGTTACAGTAACCTCCTAACTGCTTCATTCTTGCCTCCCTACAGCCTATTCTCCACATGACAGCCATAGTAGTCATTTTAAAATCCAAATCAGACCATGGTATTCATCTGCTCAGTACCTCCAATGATTTACTATCTTATTCAAAGAAAATGACATATAAGACTCTAAATAATCTGTTCCTACCCCCTGCTAACCCTTTGCCCTACTATCTCTCTTTGCTGTTCCTCAAACATGCCAAGTTCATTCCCATCTTAGGGTTTTCCCTAAGCAGTTTCCTCTGCCCAGAATGCTCTTCCTTCTTAATGTCTCATGCCTGGTTTCTTCTCATGATTTATGTCTCAGCTTAAATGTCATCTCCTCAGAGAGGCCTTCCTGGACCACTCAAGTCAAGATCCACCTATCATATCACCTAATCTTATTCTTTGCACAACACTCATAACTATCTGTTATTTTCTTGTCTGTTTATTGCTTATCTTCTTACACTAGACCATAAGCTCCATGAGATTAAGGACTTTGCCTGTCTTGCTCACTACTCTATTCCTAGTGCTCACAATAGTGTGTGGAACACAATAAATACTCTGTAAATATTTGTGAAATGGATAAATTATCCTTTCCTACATCTCCAATTTCTCCTCTTATCACTTCCTTTCCCACCCTGCTCTCAGTTTTGTGAAAATTCCAGAAATTTCCATGTTCTTTTTTGCCTTTTCCTCTTCTTTCTAGGATTCCCTAAGACTGAATCACCCTCCTGATAAGTTCCTAGTTATCATTCAAGACTCACTTCAAATATTACTTCCTTTGAGAAGCCTTTTTCTGATCCCTCCAGGAAGAATACAGACTTTCTCTCTGTGTTGCTAGGGTGTCTTGTCCATATAGTCATTATGTGATGTTTTTATTTAATTTACTATAATCAGTTTACTGTCTGTCTCTCCCCTGAAGCCATTTCCAGCACTTTTTATAATGATTGGTGTTTAATGAGTGTTTACTAAATGAATAAATGATGTCAAAGCCAACCAAACTCTACCAGACCACCTCTTTAGCCTTCTTGAACTACTGGAGAGACAGCATATTGAATCCAAAAGACTTGGCTGTTGGAGTTGATAGTCTTTTCTATGTTTCTTACTAATTTCATGGCATTGAACGAGTTATTCACCTCTATAAGACTCATGGTCTTCATTTGTAAAGTGACTTAACAGGATGACAAACAGTCTTGGTTTACCTGAGACTGAGGGGTTTCCTGGACACAGGAATTTCAGAGCTAAAACCATATAAATCCCAGGCACACAAGAAGAGTTAGTTATCCTAACTAACACCTACCTTGTTGTGTTGCAGTGGAACTTAGAAATAACATATGTAAAGCCCTTAGTACCTCTGAGTGTTTTCTGGTCTTTCTGACAACCATCTCTGCCCCTCCCTTTATTGATCTAACTGCAAATCTTGGTCGTCCCCTGGATTTCTCAGGACTTCTCTTTCCTATCTGACACCCTCAGACCCAGTGAAAGAAGTATAGCATCATGTTTAAGACTTTGGGGTCTAGAATAACACAGACATGTGTTTGAAGACTAACTATACCTATTAACTCTGATCTTAGAAACTTACGTAATGCCTCTGAACATTGGTATGCTCAAGCATTGAATAGTGCAGATGAGTACTTATGTAGAGGAAAAGTTTCCACCCTTGTCTTATCCCTCTGCCCCCTCTCTTCCGCAAAGAGGAGGTAATGCTAATATCAGTGAAAGAAGCCTATGACATTGATTGGATCATATTCACTAGTGGGAGTTGTTGCTATGCATAAAAAGGTCATATGCATTTCTATGTAGGCTCATCTTTCTCCTCCATTCCATGCAAGCCTGCTTTTATAGGGCAAAATTAGCCCTAAATGTGCATATATCTTTGTTGTAATCATTGTGATTATCTCTCTGTCATTGTGGTCTCTGTTCTACACAAGCCCTCCTCTCCACATACAAACAAAACACACACTCATCTCCCTTGCAACTGAATGAGTCAGAGGATTCAGGACAAGCCCTTGGCAGATGTATTTAATTCCTCTTAACTTCCCAATTCCATGCAAATGGTCAGAGGTGGTAAAGTCTGAAGATTCTTATTTTGGGCCCCAGATGCTCTCAGACAGGTTCCTAATTGTCCCAGGATTCCAAAAGATATATGCAAAATGTCCTGGGTCTAAGATCCCAGCCTCCGGGAGTGTGTGCTTTCCAGAGTAATGGGCTCAGGACACTCACTCATTTGAGACCTGATAGTCTGCGTTGGGTTTACAAATATCCACCTTTTACAGGTATAGAAAGGAGCAATGAGTTAACTTCACAACTGACATCACCACCCCTGCATAAATGCAGACCTTTCCAGATCCCTAACATCTGAGCCCTCTGATAGATCCATCTTTAAGCTCAATCCTATGTAGTTTCCCAAGTTCCCCTCTCAGGCTGGTATCTTCTGGCACAATGGTTGGCACTGGGCTCCTACATAGTCCCCAAATACTAACCTCCAGCTAGATCTGGAGCCCCTGGGATATCTCCCAAAGCCAGTCATGGGTGCCTACATCAGGCTCTTCCCTTTTTCTCAATTTAGTGGATCTATGGGCTCTGTCTTCTGCTTTTATCCTTACTATGAATTTCTACCTACCCATTTTTACTTGTATTTCAACATATTCCCTGAAAAAATAACCCAGCTTAGTGACTATTATAGCTTTGGAGTTAAGTAGGTTCAACAACCCACTTGCTATGCCTCAGTCAATCAATAAAAACATCAATGGGCATTGTTCCCAACTCCTTTGTGCACGATTTTATCATACCAGCCCTGATTTTCCAGCTCCAAACCTTGTCTCTCGTGTATACTTTCAGTTTGGGAACACTTCTGGCTTTCTGGACTTTGGTTTTCCCACACAAATTTTTATTCTGCCTTTGACTTGGTTTTGGCGTTCCTGTTACCTCAAAAGAAAACACAAATTAATTGGGAAATGTGGACAGCCCAGAACTTAACATATATTCTACTTTGGTCTTAGCAGGGCACAGGGCACAGGAAACAGAACCATCTCCTCCCTGGCTCTAGATTCTATTTTTCTATTAATGCAGCTTAGGTTGACATTGGCCCTTTTGACAACCTTGCCCACAGAACATTCAATGAGCTTATAAGTTAAAGAAACTATAACTCTAGTCAAAGAAAACTCGTAAGTCTCTTTCAAATCTGCTACTACTAATCCAAGTCTTACCCATATTGGTCTTTGAGCAATTGATTATTTGAATTTAAATGCTGTTCTTTACATTTCTATTAAATGTAATTTAGTTTCATCCCATTACTCCTCTTTATTAACAAAGTTGGGAGATTAAGAGTTCTAGTCCACCCTTTAAAAGCCCTAACTATAGTTCAAAGGGGACTATCGGTGGAGTCTCATTCACTCAGCACTGGCATACTTGAAGGTTAAGACAAACTTAATTATGAGCTTGCTACCTGCCAAGGGTCATGATGCCATCCTGTTGGTGGTGGAAACCTTATCCTAATTATTCTTGTTAGCTCCTGCTTTAGACTCCCATTTGCTTGTGCCAGCACCATTCTATTCTAAAAAATGATCTAATTCTAAATACATATCCTAGTGTTTGTGATTTCTCTTCACATACACTCATCCCTACCACTTCTTGTTCCACCTGTCCACAGCTCATCATGTGGAAATTGACAGCTAGATGCACTGTGATGAATATTTGCTACAGCTCCTACAGACATAATAATGAATTCATCTATTTTCCCACTGAAGAATTTGCCTAGGGTAGCTGTCTATTCTCTTTTAACCAAAATTCCTTCTTCAATGCAACCATGGAGATTCATTATTTAGGATTGTGTAAAGTTTTTAGAAGTCCTCAATCCTGTAGATCTCAGATCTAAATATCCAACTGATTCATCCCATTTTCAATCACTTCCTCCTTTGCCTAGCCCAACAAGGACTTTGCTTTTTACTCCATATTGGCACACCCAGCCCCATAAATATAATATGAGACACTGGACCATGTTGTGGAAGGACTTCTGGACTTCTGTGAGTATCGTTGGGCTGCGCCAAATCTCCAGTTCATTGGCTATGAGTAGGAGAGTGAAGCTGCCAATTACCAACTCAATAACTCCAAGATAAACGTTTAAAGTTCCTAGTAGGCAAATTTAGTGACACCCCAAACATGATCCTCCAGAGGAATTGAGTGAGAGTGAAGGGTAGGAGGGGAAGGTGTCTTTTTTCCCTGAGCCCTTTAATCTGAGCCAACCTACCTATACATCATATACCCCTACCAGGTCATAAAGCAAAGAATCACCCCATTTGGTTCTAAGGAATCATTCAATTCCTAGTAGTGCCTCCTCTCCACTGCTTCTTACTTGGTTCCATATTTTGATAACTCCAGCACCTGCTCTGGCTCTCTTCACCAGTGGCAATCAACTTCTGCAACCTAAGAAACCGTATTTCCTGCCAGGCTTGTTCCCTTTTACTTTTCAGATGGATTGGGTTGTAAGGGTTTAACTTTAGATAAGTTATGTCGGGGTGTGGCCACTTATAAAGTGGCCAGTGATCTGTATAATTGACTGGACTTCTGAAGCTTTCCTACCTCACATTCCCCGGTACAGTATAGCAGTGGCTATACAACCCTAGAGTCAGGAAGAGCTGAGTTAAAAATCTGTCTCTGCCACTAACAAGCCGTATGCCTATGAGCAAGTGACAACTTCTCTGAGCCTCAGTTTACTCATATATAAAATGTGAATATTAAGGGAAAAACAAAGTTGAACAAGTATCACTGATATGTATTTAAGCCTTCCTTCCCCTAGTGCTAACCGCTTGACAGCTTCTCTATACTTAATATCTGTGACTGGGTCCAGCAACTCTTGTTCTACCCCGGGAGGCTGGTCTTAAACAGATCCTGGCTCATTGCACCCCACCCACTTCCTTCCCACCAATCAGGTTTATGAATGCTAAGTTCTGAGGACAATAGCCCTTAGTTACATCCAGGGACCAGAAGGTTGTCTCCTCACTCTCCCAATAAGACCAACGAGGTCACTCATATCTCACACAAGATGTGAAGAAATGTAAGATCACTATTTCTATCATCTAGTTGACAATCATTCTTCTAGTCTGTATGTATTTGTAGGTCTAAATACTGAGAGGCCCCATGGCACACTAGAAAGACAGTAGAGACTTTAGGGTAAGAAAGTCCTGGATCAAAATCCTGACTATATCACTTACTAGCTATAGGAAATTAGGCAAGTTTAGTTCTCTGAGCTTTAGCTTCCTCTAATATAAGAATCAAATGGCCTAGAACATGGTATGTTCTCAATAAATACTAGTTCTCCCATCACCCTTTCTCCTTCTGTTTCATGGAGAAAGAGGTTGACCTTAACCGCAGGCACAGGGTGATGGGAGGGTGGTTGATGAACTTTCCCTCAGAGATATAAAAAGAAAGGGCTAGAATGCAAAAAGGCCACCATGAGTATTGCAAAAGAGTCAGGGAGAGTAAAGCAGAGCTCCCAGTTAAAACAAGGTAATTAGATTCTTGAAGTTGTGGCCCTCTTTGCATAGTTTCCTTCTGGTTTCCTTGCAGTGTTCCTTCTTTCCTCACCTCAGGATGTTCTCCCATGCTAACCCTCTGTTTTCCAACCGCCCACCCACACACTTGGAATGAATAACTGTAAAATCCTACAACCACAAAGGTCTTCTCTAAGGGAGAGCAGCAAAGGAGGGGAAGGCTCACTACACTGCCAACTCTGTGGGGAGTGGTGTCTTGAGGGACAGAGTGGTAGGGGCAGTTTAGAGGAGAGAAAATCAAGCCAAGTACTTAGGGCCTGTGGGAAGGAAGAGAAAGGGAACTTGGTGGCTGAGGGCAGTCAATGCGATTCAGAATACCTTGTGCCCCCCCTACTTACATCCTGTGACCACAGAGAAACAGACAAAAAGATACACCTTTCTTTGGTCTAAAAACATGGCTTAAGCATATCTGTGAATATTGGTGATGCAAAGCCACTCCACAACACATCTCATCCTTTTTGTTGTCAGAGTAGTAAGCACATGTCCCTTTCCCACCTGTCCTCCTGATAACTCAGCCAATTCCAATTGCTGCTTCAATTCAATTCAGAAAGTTTTAATTCCCAGTCTCTCTCAGGTAAAATGACAGCTATAGAAGGTAGCACTGTTTAGTGAAAAGAGAATTATTGGCTTTTGAATAATAGGATTTCAGTTCAAATCTAAATGCTGTCACTTACTAGCTGCATGACCTTGGGCCAGACATTAAGCTTCCATTTCTAGGTTTATAGAATTGGAATTACAGTACATTACTCATGGGTTGTTGTGAGGACCAAATGAAATGGGACTTATAAAGCATTTGGCAAATAATGACTGAATGAATAAATATATATTTACCTCTCCATCACAGACAAGAGTTGGGGAACTTCTAGGTACAGGATATTGTAGTTTATGATTCAGTCAGTTAAGCCTTGTGCTTAAGGTAGAGCATCTGCAGCCACCATGCCTGACCATGAATTCCAACCCTGCTGCTTACTAGTTGTTTTCAACTCTAAAATGGGGATAATAATTATAATGATAATACTAGTATCTATCCAATATGAGACAAATAAATTAATACGTGTAAATGCTTAGAATGATAACAAACACATAGTGAGCGCTCAATAATTGCTACTATTCTCATTCACCATATATACTTATGGAGTTTTTAACGGAATATAGACTCCATAAATATAGGGAATTTTAGCCTGCTTTATTCACTGCTGTTTTCCAGCACCTGAACAGTGCCTGGAATACAGTAGGTTCTTAGTATGTATTTGTTGAATGAATAAATGAATCATATTTATCTACTTTCCTCACCCACACAAGTCTGGTGACTGAGCACTAGTATTTGGCAAAACTAGTGATATGACAGTTCAGAGCAACAGAAGGCAGCTTAGTTCCTAGCCCTTCTCCCACATCTAGCCCAACCTACACACAGCTGTCAACATCCCTGCACTAGATCCTCTTGTTGACATGACAGATGCCCTGTAGTCTTGGTATCAGGACATTTCAAAAGGAAAGCTACTATGTTTCCTTTTCTATGGATATTGGGATCTAGGATAAACTGGCAGGCTAGGGCTCTGTCCTACACATGTCAATTGTAATATCTGTCACACACACACATAGTGTTTTCTAAGGGAAGATGCCCTTCCAAAGTCCTATTAGGTATCCATGCTTTGGATCACATAATGTGCCCCCTCCCCACCTTAGCCATAACTAATTGAACCGAGGTGGCCACCTAACTAAGGGAAGACAATCTATACATAGGCTAGCCAAAGATGAGGCATTACAGATGTAATCTGGCATCAAAAAATGACCTAAGCCAACTAAGTTCTCTCACAGGAATTTGAATTAGGATGTCCCAAGAGAAGAAATCAGTTAGCAACAGGAACTAAAGCTGAAAGATCATGATGAAGAAAGCCTGGATGAACCATGAAGGGCTATGACAAGCTAACTGCAAGCCAAAGTTAGGAGAGAGTAGAGTATATTAGGGAGCAAAAGTTAGTAGTAAAGAAAAGATATAGAGAAAAGAATGGAGCAGACACTGGGTCATATTCATAGCTGCATACAGCAGACCATAGAATCTAGTACTTCTATCTAGAATGACCAGAAAAGCTGGGTAAAAAAAAAAATTCTATTTGAATGCAACAGAGAACTATTGAGGCAACAAGAACTAGGGGGGGATAAAAATACAGAGATAATATTACCTTAAAGAAGTGAGCAAAATTCTATAGCCACTTTTACCTTGGTAGTATTTGCTTATTCTGGGCATGGGTGAAAAGCTGGCAATCCAGTATTGTCAGTAGTGTGGGCTGCTGCTGGGGGATGTAGAAACTAGCAGAGTTTTTGGTGGAGGCTGAGAGATCTCAAATGTATGGCCTGTATCCCCTCGTATAACTGATAAATACTAGGGATACTTGGGGCAGGAGGCAAAATCCTATGAGATCCTAAAAAGTAAAGCACTGAGTTATGGCACTAACATTAATCAAAAATTATAGTTAAGGATCCACTAGAAGAGTGGCCATACAAATTACACCAGGCACTGTGTTGAAAGCCCTTGAAGTCCTGCAGCAAACCCAATGAATACTGAGCCTTACCAGGAGAAGTGCAGCCCATAGGTAACATAGCATAGTTTTTGATTGGATTAAGGTCATCAGCCACAATGCTATCTATCTACCCAATAGAGTGAAGGCTGAAGCTTTTCTAAAGGAAGATAATCCCAACTTGACTTTCAACAATATTTTTATACCATATCTGGCATTCACTATAAAAGAATTGCTTTGAGGTAAAACAAAGGAGCACATGACTAAAAGTGGAGAGAATAGACATTAAAAATATGCCCAAAGATGGTCCAAGTATTAGAGTTAACTGACAAGAACACTAAAATGATTACAATTATTAAGTTCAAAAAAAGAGAGGAGTAGGTGAATAAAATAGATAAAAGGAGAATTTCCTCAGATATTTGAAATTCATAAAAACAGTCACAAGGAAATCTTAAAACTGCAAAATGTAATAGCTAAATATGAGAATGAATTTGACGAGTTTAACTGAGCATCCCTTGTACATGTGAAAGCTGGATATCCATGTGTAAAAGAAGACTTCACTATAAGATACATTCTTCTCTTGCTGCTCTTAAGATTCTCTTCTTGGTTTTTGCTTTCAGCATTTTTAATATGATGTGTCTATTTGTGGGTATCTTTATGTTTATCCTACTTGGAATAGTTGAACTTCCTGGATGTGTAGGGAATCTCAGTAAGGTTGGCAGCTGACTTCTCATCAAAAACAATAGAAGCCAAAATGCAGTGGGATAACACATTCAAAGTACAAAAGGGAAAAAAAAGTCAGTCAAGAAACCTACCCCAGCAAAACTACTCTTTCAAACTGAAGGCAAAATAAAGGCATTCCCAGATAAACAAAAACTGAGAATTTATTTCTAACAATCTGGTTTTCAAAAATTACTGAAGGGATAGGGCAAGATGGCGGAAGAATAAGACGTGGAGATCACCTTCCTTCCCACAGATACATTAGAAATACATCAACATGTGGAACTGCTCCTACAGAACACCCACTGAACGCTGGCACAAGACGTCAGACCTCCCAAAAGCCGTGTGGATGAAAGGCTCTTGGTGCTCCAGCCAGGCATCTGGGCTGTGCCTCTAAGGTGGGATAGCCAACTTCAGGACACTGGTACACAAGAGACCTCCCAGCTCCACGTAATACCAAACGGCGAAAATCTCGCAGAGATCTCCATCTCAACATCAACACCCAGCTTCACTCAACGACCAGCAAGCTACAGTGCTGGACACCCTATGCCAAACAACTAGCAAGACAGGAACACAGCCCCATCCATTAGCAGAGAGGCTGCCTAAAATCATAATAAGGCCACAGACACCCCAAAACACACCACCAGACGTGGACGTGCCCAACAGAAAGACAAGATCCAGCCTCATCCACCAGAACACAGGCACTAGTTCCCTCCACCAGGAAGCCTACACAACCCACTGAACCAACCTTAGCCACTGGGGACAGATACCAAAAACAACGGGAACTACGAACCTGCAGCCTGTGAAAAGGAGACCCCAAACACAGTAAGATAAGCAAAATGAGACGACAGAAAAACACACAGCAGATGAAGGAGCAGGGTCAAAACACACCAGACCTAACAAAAGAAGAGGAAATAGGTAGTACACCTGAAAAAGAATTCAGAGTAATGATAGTAAGGATGTTCCAAAATCTTGGAAATAGAATAGACAAAATGCAACAAACATTTAACAAGGACGTAGAAGAACTAAAGAGGAAACAAGCAACGATGAACAACACAATAAATGAAATTAAAAATACTCTAGATGGGATCAACAGCAGAATAACTGAGGCAGAAGAAAGGATAAGTGACCTGGAAGATAAAATGGTGGAAATAACTACTGCAGAGCAGAATGAAGAAAACAGAATGAAAAGAACTGAGGACAGTCTCAGAGACCTCTGGGACAACATTAAACGCACCAACATTTGAATTATAGGGGTCCCAGAGGAAGAAGAGAAAAAGAAAGGGACTGAGAAAATATTTGAAGACATTATAGTTGAAAACTTCCTTAATATGGGGAAGGAAATAGTTAATCAAGTCCAGGAAGCACAAAGAGTCCCATACAGGATAAACCCAAGGAGAAACACGCCAAGACACATATTAATCCAACGATCAAAAATTAAATATAAAGAAAATATATTAAAAGCAGCAAAGGAAAAACAACTAAAAACACACAAGGGAATCCCCATAAGGTTAACAGCTGATCTTTCAGCAGAAACTCTGCAAGCCAGAAAGGAGTGGCAGAACATATTTAAAGTGATGAAGGAGAAAAACCTACAACCAAGATTACTCTATCCAGCAAGGATCTCATTCAGATTTGATGGAGAAATTAAAAGCTTTACAGACAAGCAGAAGCTGAGAGAGTTCAGCACCACCAAACCAGCTTTACAACAAATGCTAAAGGAACTTCTCTAGGCAAGAAACACAAGAGAAGGAAAACACCTACAATAACAAACCCAAAACATTTAAGAAAATGGGAATAGGAACATACATATCGATAATTACCTTAAATGTAAATGGATTAAATGCTCCCACCAAAAGACACAGACTGGCTGAGTGGATACAAAAACAAGACCCATATATATGCTGTCTACAAGAGACCCACTTCAGACCTAGAGACACATACAGACTGAAAGTGAGGGGATGGAAAAAGATATTACATGCAAATGAAAATCAAAAGAAAGCTGCAGTAGCAATTCTCATATCAGACAAAATAGACTTTAAAATAAAGACTATTACAAGAGACAAAGAAGGACACTATATAATGATCAAGGGATCGATCCAAGAGGAAGCTATAACAATTGTAAATATTTATGAACCCAACGTAGGAGCACCTCAGTACATAAGGCAAATACTAACAGCCATAAAAGGGGAAATCGACAGTAACACAATCATAGTAGGGGACTTTAACACCCCACTTTCACCAATGAACTGATCATCCAAAATGAAAATAAATAAGGAAACACAAGCTTTAAATGATACAATAAACAAGATGGACTTAATTGATATTTATAGGACATTCCACCCAAAAACAACAGAATACACATTTTTCTCAAGTGCTCATGGAACATTCTCCAGGATAGATCATATCTTGGGTCACAAATCAAGCCTTGGTAAATTTAAGAAAATTGAAATCATATCAAGTATCTTTTCTGACCACAATGCTATGAGACTAGATATCAATTACAGGAAAAGATCTGCAAAAAATACAAACACATGGAGGCTACACAATACACTACTTAATAACGAAGTGACCACTGAAGAAATCAAAGGGGAAATCAAAAAATACGTAGAAACAAATGACAATGGAGACACGACAACCCAAAACCTATGGGATGCAGCAAAAGCAGTGCTAAGAGGGAAGTTTATAGCAATACAAGCCTACCACAAGAAACAGGAAACATCTCAAATAAACAACCTAACCTTGCACCTAAAGCAATTAGAGAAAGCACAACAAAAAAACCCCAAAGCTAGCAGAAGGAAAGAAATCATAAAGATCAGATCAGAAATAAATGAAAAAGAAATGAAGGAAACGATAGTAAAGATCAATAAAACTAAAAGCTGGTTCTTTGAGAAGTTAAGCAAAATTGATAAACCATTAGCCAGACTCATCAAGAGCAAAAGGGAGAAGACTCAAATCAATAGAATAAGAAATGAAAAAGGAGAAGTAACCACTGACACTGCAGATATACAAACGATCATGAGAGATTACTACAAGCACCTCTATGCCAATAAAATGGACAACCTGGAAGAAATGGACAAATTCTTAGAAATGCACAACCTGCCGAGACTGAACCAGGAAGAAATAGAAAATATGAACAGACCAATCACAAGCACTGAAATTGAAACTGTGATTAAAAACCTTCCAACAAACAAAAGCCCAGGACCAGATGGCTTCACAGGTGAATTCTATCAAACATTTAGAGAAGAGCTAACACCTATCCTTCTCAAACTCTTCCAAAATATTGCAGAGGGAGGAACACTCCCAAACTCATTCTACGAGGCCACCATCACCCTGATACCAAAACCAGACAAAGATGTCACCAAGAAAGAAAACTACAGGCCAATATCACTGATGAGCATAGATGCAAAAATCCTCAACAAAATACTAGCAAACAGAATCCAACAGCACATTAAAAGGATCATACACCATGATCAAGTGGGGTTGATCCCAGGAATGCAAGGATTCTTCAATATATGCAAATCAATCAACGTGATACATCATATTAACAAATTGAAGGAGAAAAACCATATGATCATCTCAATAGATGCAGAGAAAGCTTTTGACATAATTCAACACCCATTTATGATAAAAGCCCTGCAGAAAGTAGGCATAGAGGGAACTTTTCTCAACATAATAAAGGCCATATATGACAAACCCACAGCCAACATTGTTCTCAATGGTGAAAAACTGAAACCCTTTCCACTAAGATCAGGAACAAGACAAGTTTGCCTACTCTCACCACTGTTATTCAACATAGTTTTGGAAGTGTTAGCCGCAGCAATCAGAGAAGAAAATAAATAAAAGGAATCCAAATCGGAAAAGAAGAAGTAAAGCTGTCACTGTTTGCAGATGACATGATACTATACATAGAGAATCCTAAAGATGCTACCTGAAAACTACTAGAGCTAATCAATGAATTTGGTAAAGTAGCAGGATACAAAATTAATGCACAGAAATCTCTTCCATTTCTATACACTAACGACGAAAAATCTGAAAGTGAATTAAGAAAACACTCCCGTTTACCACTGCAACATAAAGAATAAAATATCTAGGAATAAACCTACCTAAGGAGACAAAAGACCTGTATGCAGAAAATTATAAGACACTGATGAAAGAAATTAAAAATGATACAAATAGATGGAGAGATATATCATGTTCTTGGATTGGAAGAATCAACATTGTGAAAATGACTCTACTACCCAAAGCAATCTCCAGATTCAATGCCATCCCTATCAAACTACCACTGGCATTTTTCACAGAACTAGAACAAAAAATATCACAATTTGTATGGAAACACAAAAGACCCCGAATAGCCAAAGCAATCTTGAGAACGAAAAATGGAGCTGGAGGAATCAGGCTCCCTGACTTCAGACTATATTACAAAGCTACAGTAATCAAGACAGTATGGCACTGGCACAAATACAGAAATATAGATCAATGGAACAGGATAGAAAGCCCAGAGATAAACCCACGCACATATGGTCACCTTATCTTTGATAAAGGAAGCAAGCATATACAGTGGAGAAAAGACAGCCTCTTCAATAAGTGGTGCTGGGAAAATTGGACAGATACCTGTAAAAGTATGAAATTAGAAAACTCCCTGACACCATACACAAAAATAAACTCAAAATGGATTAAAGACTTAAGTGTAAGGCCTGACACTGTCAAATTCTTAGAGGAAAACATAGGCAGAACACTCTATGACATAAATCACAGCAAGATCCTTTTTGACCCACCTCCTCCAGAAATGGAAATAAAAACAAAAATTAAAAAATGGGACCTAATGAAACTTAAAATCTTTTGCGCAGCAAAGGAAACCATAAACAAGACCAAAAGACAACCCTCAGAATGGGAGAAAATATTTGCAATTGAAGCAACTGACAAAGGATCAGTCTCCAAGATTTACAAGCAGCTCATGCAGCTCAATAACAAAAAAACGAACAACCCAATCCAAAAATGGGCAGAAGACCTAAATAGACATCTCTCCAAAGAAGATAAAGAGATTGCCAACAAACACATGAAAGAATGCTCAACATCATTAATCATTAAAGAAATGCAAATCAAAACTACAATGAGATATCATCTCACACCTTTCAGAATGGCCATCATCAAAAAATCTAGAAACAATAAATGTTGTAGAGGGTGTGGAGAAAAGGGAACCCTCTTGCACTGTTGGTGGGAATGTAAATTGATACAGCCACTATGGAGAACAGTGTGGAGGTTCCTTTAAATACTAAAAATAGATCTACCATAAGACCCAGCATTCCCACTACTGGGCATATACCCTGAGAAAACCATAATTCAAAAAGAGTCATGTACCAAAATGTTCATTGCAGCTCTATTTACAATAGCCAGGACACGGAAGCAACCTAAGTGTCCATCATTGGCTGAATGGATAAAGAAGATGTGGCACATATATACAATGGAATATTACTCAGCCATAAAAAGAAATGAAATGGAGGTATTTGTAGTGAGGTGGATGGAGTTAGAGTCTGTCATACAGAGTGAAGTAAGTCAGAAAGAGAAAAACAAATACAGTATTCTAACACATATATATGGAATCTAAGGGGAAAAAAAGGTCATGAAGAACCTAGTGGCAAGACGGGAATAAAGACACAGACCTACTAGAGAATGGACTTGAGGATATGGGGAGGGGGAGGTGCAAGATGTGACAGGGTGAGAGAGTGGCATAGACATATATACACTACCAAATGTAAAATAGATAGCTAGTGGGAAGCAACGGCATAGCACAGGGAGATCAGCTCGGTGCTTTGTGACCACCCAGAGGGGTGGGATAGGGAGGGTGGGAGGGAGGGAGATGCAAGAGGGAAGAGATATGGGAACATATGTATATGTATAACTGATTCACTTTGTTATAAAGAAGAAACTAAGACACCATTGTAAAGCAATTATACTCCAATAAAGATGCTTTAAAAAAAAATTACTGAAGCAAGTTCTTTAGTCTGAACGTGAGTGACCCCAGATAGTAATTCAAATTCACTTAAAAAAATGATAAGCACTAGTAAAGGAAACTTTGTAATTATAAAAGATAATATAAATACATATCATTTCCTCTTTCTTTCCTTTACTGATTTAGGAAACAATTGTATAAAATAATATGTATATAATGTATTTTCGGTGCCTATAACATGAAGAACTGTAACATATTTGCCAATTGCAGCACAAAGAAGGTTGGGTGTGGAGAAAAAGGAGTATTTTGCTAATTAAATGAGTCTATATGGCAATTCAAACACAAAAGAATAAATGAAGGGAACCAAAAATAATAAATAAGAAGGTTAACATAAAGATAAAAATATATTCTTATTCTCCTTTCTTCTTTCAATTTCTTTAAAAGACATAAAATTATATAAAGTAATAATTTTTACAATGTATTATTGAATTTGCAACATTTATAGATGTGATATGTATTACAATAATACCGTAAATTAGGGATAATGGGGAATAGAGATATATGTGCATATTTCTATATCACACTGGAATGAAGAAAATCTGAAGTTGATTCTGATCAGTATAAATGTATACGTTAAGCTCTACAGTAACCACTAGGGAAATAATTCAAAAATATATAATAAAAATATCATTAAATAAATTAAAATGATACATTAGAAAATATTCACTTAATTCAAAATAAAGCAGTAAAGGAGAAATAGAGAAAGAAAAAAGATATGTGACACATAGAAACAACAAGTAAAATGGCAGATGTAAATCCAGGTATATTAATAATAATATTAAATGTGAATGGATTAAATAATCCATTCAAAATACTAAAATTATTAGAATGGATTAAGAAAAGATCCAACTATATGCTTTCTACAGGAGAAATACTACAGATTTAAAAATGAAATATAGTGAAGGTCAAAGAATGGAAAAAGAAATATCACACAAACAGCAACCACAAGAAAACTGAAGTGACTACACTAATATCAGACAAAACAGACTTTAAAACAAAGTGTTAAAGACATAAAAGGGGACATTTTATCATGATAAAAGGGCTAATCCATCAAGAATATATAACAATTATAAGTATATATGCATCTAACAATAGAACACTAAAATGCATGTAGCAAAAACTGATAGAAATGAAGGGAAAAATATACAATTCAACAATAATAGTTGGAGATTTCAATACTTCACTTTCAATAATGGATAGAACAACTAGGCAGAATATCAACAAGTGAATAGAAGACTTGAACAATACCATAAACCATTTGAGGGAAATTTATAGCTGTAAATGCCTATATTAAGAAAGAAAAATGATTTCAAATCAATAACCTAATTTTCCACAATAAGACACTGGAAAAATAATGGTAAAAATTAAACCTAAAGCAAGATGGACCAAATAATACAGATTAAAAAAAGAAATTTACGAAATAGAACATGCAAAAATAATAGAGAAAATTGATGGAATCAAAATCTGGTTCTTTGAAAAAAAGTCAACAAAATTGACAAAGCTTTAGTTAAATTGACCCCCCAAAAAGTGAGAAGACTCAAATTACTGGAACCAGATATGAAAGAGAGGTTACTAATGGTCTTACAGAAATTAAAAGTAGGAATGCTATGAAAAATTGTGGGCCGATAAATTAGAAAACAAATGAAATGGATAAATTCTTAGGAAGACACAAACTAGCAACATTCATTCAAGAAGAGATAGAAATCATGAATAGACCTATAACAAGTAAAGAGATTGAATTGGTAATCAAAAAATTACCTACAAAGGAAAGCCCAGGCCCAGATACCTTAACCATTCAGTTCTATCAAAAGTTGAAAAATAATACATATAAATTTCCAGATAATAGATGTGGTGGGAACATTTTCCAACTAATTCTGTGAGGCCAGTATTACCCTGATACCAAAAGCAAATACATCACAAGATAAGAAAACTAAGATCACTATATCCTTCAAATATAAATGCAAAAATACTAACAATCCAAATCCAGAAACATTAAAAACCTATACAAAATGATCAAATGGGATTTATCTCAGGAACGCAAGGTTGGTTCAACATCCCCCCAAAATCAATTAATGTAATATACCATATCAATAGAATAATAAACAAAAACCACATTATCATCTCCATATATACAGATAAAACATTTGGCAAAAATCTGTCACCTTATCATGGTACAAACACTCAATAAACTAGGAATATAAAGGAACATCCTCAGCTAGAAAAAAAAAGCATCTCTGAAAATTTCACAGCTCCTCTCTCTCTCTCTCTCATTCTCTCCATCTCTCCTTTATCCCCAGACTTTCTCTCCACTTATTCCTTTCCCTCAGTCTATAAACAAAATCAAGTGTCTTCCATTCCTTTACACACAAAAATCATGTCACTCCTCTGCTCAGAAAAGTGAATGTCTTCTAAACTCATTGAGGAGAAAAGCCAAAGTCATTAAAATGTCCATAGAAACTCTTTGACCTCATCTCTTACTATTTTCCCCCTCACTGTGCTCCAACCACACTGGCATGCTTTCTCTTCCTCACCACGTGTGTGTCCTCCTCAGAGCCTTTGCCTAGATCATCCCAGTTTCCTTCTGCCTAGAATCATCTTTAATATACATGTCTCTTTCAATTTCTTCACATCTCTGCTCAAATGTAGTCTTGTCAAATAGGCCATCCTTGACTACCTTGTTTAACATAGTACCCCAACCTTATCATTCTGTCTTCTCCTTACCCAGCATTATTTTTCTCCCTATCTCCACCACTAGAATTTGGGCTCCATGAAAATGGGAACATCGGGGTGTTTTTATTTGTTTTTCTTTAACCTCTGTGTGCCAGCGCATTGAATAATACTTGACACTGATCAAGAAAAAAACTGCCCCTGATGTCCATAACTGATTTCGTATTCACAATTCAACCTCAATATTATTACAAGCTAGTCAGACACTCACAGCCAGGCCATTTTGTTCTCCTGTTGGATATAAACAATCTTATAGGATACCATCCCAGACAAGATTACTCTGAGACCAAGGCAAAATGAAGCAAAACAAGGCTCTGTCATAATTTTGTCTGGGACAAAATCAAGGTGACTGTGTCACCTATAACCTACCCAATCATAAAATTGCCCCCCATATTTTCAATAACATCTAAAGCAAACCTCCACTTGCTTTGACCCTCTCCAAAATCACACAAAAAAACCATGTCTTATAATAGTTTCTTTCTAAGATCATTTTACTGAGATACTCCATGGGTCTACATGGTGTGTGTTCTCTCTTGCTCCAATGAGTAACAAACCCAACTTGTTTAACTACAAGGTGTCCCTGGTGGTCTTTGGTTGAAGCGCATTGACAGAATTTGAGGCACCAATAAAGATTTCCCTGAGATACTCATTCCCTTGGACTGAGACTTTTAGTATTGATATATAACAATCTGTACATTTGAGATCACTTGTGTCTCTATCGGAACAATGTTCCAAATGCTGTTGACTGAGCGATAAATCCATGCTAAATTGGGCTCCACTATTTCACTGAAGCCTTTCAACATTGGGTTTATTTTGTTTTCCTAGGAATATGTCCCTCTTTGATATTTTGGTTATTGATTAGATTTGTATTGTTCTTTTGTGAAATATTTTCTAGCATCTAACATCTGTTTGTCTAATGCCCCCTTTTCTGTCTGTATTCTTGTCTAGTGTCTTGGCTGTTGCTTGCTTATAAGAGGAAAAGTCTATAGGGAGAGGAGGAGTACTGGTCCAATAAGTCTGTCCTTATGCTAGCCTTAGGGCTGAGAAGTTCAGAAAAAATTTTTTCTCAAACCAGTGTCCTTTGGACAAACTTTACCCCAGGTCACCATTTCAAAACCTTACAAGGACTTCTTCAGTCTTGTTTTTGTGTCCTTGAGAACTTCTGGTATTTAGTTCAGTCTGTCCAAAATCGGGACGTTTTGTCCAGCCCTTGATCAATGACTCCTGGTCATTGACCAAGCTCTGGATACACAGGTCATACAAGTACCTTCTTATGGACATGGTGTAGTTCTTGTGGAGCCTTTTCCATCTAAAACTGCACCACCTTCAGGCCAAACACCTGCTTCCTTTGTTTTCTAACTAGAATGCTAATATGCATATCTTGCAATCTGGCACAATCTCACCAAGGAAAATTTGGAATTACAGTGGTCACTTTGGGAGAAATTTGATATGGACAAATGTTCTTTGAAAGATGCTTAAAACAAAAAGGAAACCAAACTCTGACTGTCCAATAGTCTACTTTCTTTAATTGGTATGAAGGGGCTTCTAAATGCAATTCAGACTCAAAAACTGCTCCCCTAAAATATTATTTAGCTAAGGCTATTGCAAAATATGAGAGGCTGTCTCCTAAATAGTACTTAGGATTAGCTTCTGATGTTGACATTCCTAATGTTTTTCCCACTTTTTTGTTGATTATTTAAAGCCTAAAATTGCAGATACGATATGTAAACAAAAATTTGACTAGAAAGTCATCCCGTTACATGAACTTCAACATTCGGCTTAACATTTTAAAGAAAACTTACATACCAGAAATAAAAAAATTCATAAGAAATGTGTTTGTCTAAAAGATATAGGTCATTTTGTTTAGCAGGGGAAATATCTCCTTCATTTCCATATGTTGGGGGTTAATAAGTGCAGGCTTTTTAGTTATATAACTTGATAAAATTCTCAAGAACCCAAATTACATCAAAATTTGTATGATACTCTCTCTATTATGTGTACATGTCAAAAATATCTTTTTCTACATCTAAACTTTCTTCTCTTACTTTACAGAGAAAACATAACTATTTGTCTAAATCTGGCTCCTCCTCATCTTTCTGTATCATTTTCTCTCCTCTTTCCCTCTCTTATGAGACTTTAAAGATTAACTGACTAAAATTATTTAATTGTTATGTACATACTCTAGGAATATTTAGTTCCGATAAGCAGTAAAACTTGTCAAAGGAAAGAAAAATTATTAACAAAACGATTATGCTTTTTTTTGTGGACAATAAAAAGTACATTTTTATATAATAACCATTTTAACTATAGATATTAAGTAATATGAAGAGGCTTCAATTTCAAGACATAAGTTTTCACATGATTCTGCTATCAACAATTAGTTTACCAAAAATAAAATGTTACCATAATATTTTGGTTTGTTCAGAACTAAGGTTAAATTTCTCATGATTTAAACTTCCTAAATAGCCTGCACCTAGTTTTATGAGTTAAATAATATTTCATTATTTCCATAACTTCTTTAAAAATAAAAATTATATTTCTAAAATTGTATTTAACTAAAAATAATTGTAATGGATGTCATTTAAAGGGTTTAATTTTTAAAAGCTACAATTAATAAAGATTTAATGCATTAACTAAACTGTAATTTCTAGATTAATTAACCTTACTAAGTAAATTAGTAAATAATCTCTAAATGCTTGAACAGTTGCTAAAAAGAAAAAAATACAAAAACACTGGTTACTAAACTTAAATTTTATTTTTCTCCATTTCTTAAAATGTCAGTAGATTAACAAAATATACAAATGGTTTTGGATAATATTGTGTATATATCTGTTCTTGACTCTCAAATTTTTTGAACAATAGAAGATAAATGTAGATGGAAAAAGTAACTGGATGATTTTTAACTTTCTGTTCTCTAGGGTTTTTTGTGTCTCGAGAAAAAAGAGCAAATTGTTTACTTTAATTAAAGATGTTAATAAATGTAAACAATTGTACTAGGTACAGTAATCGCAGTTAGAGGTATGTGAGCAGAATAAGAGATGTGATTTTCTGTTTAGTATAAAAGTTATTAAAGATCATTCAAATGATAATTTAAGATGACATATATTACTTTAAGTAGACCAACTAATTAGTTAAAATTTAAAGCTATACTTAAAGCTTTACACTATTACTTTATTTGTTTGTTCTTATACCTGTGTATGCCTAAATGCATATAAATAAAGTTATATTCATAGAGCTTTTACTACAATTTGTTAAATAATGTATCAAAGGAAGAAAATTATAATTTAGATTTTTCCTCTAAAATGCCCAAATTAGTAGAGGTTCCTTTTTGTCACCAAATTATTCTGTTAACTCTCAGTGCTTCGAGCATAGTCTTAAATCATTCTATTAGAGAGTCCCTTGGATAGCACTGACTTAGTTTCACTTGTTCATTTTAAAAAATGTCATCACACACCTAAAGTCACTCAAAATATAGACTGCTCCCAGAAATTAATTCATCTTAGATGATTAAATAATTGCCCTTACCCAAACCTGTCAGCTGGAAGAAAGTAAAAGCAAATATTTATATTGATAGCAGATGTGCTTTTGGGGTAGTCCACCAATTTGGGATGATTTGGTAACAAAGAGGTTTTTAACCTTGATAAAAACCTAAGGAAAAAAAGGATGGCAATTTGAAGAACTTCTAGATGCTTTGCTGTTACCTAAGGACATTGCTATAATAAATAAAAGGCCACTCAAAGTACAAAGACTCAGAATCTTATGGTAATGCTTCAGAGGACCACTATGCTAAACAAGTAGCATTAACCAAGATAATTACTCCTGTAATCACACAGAAAAGAGAGACCTTGGAAAAATTCAAAGAGGCTGTATATTAATGGTCAGAGACAAGTCCCTGATTTAGAGAAAATGAAATGAGAAAAGTCAGGATGCTCTTTGCACAAAGATAATAATTGGCACTCTCAGGATGGCCAACTGATAGCATCAAATAATTTAAAATGGAATTTAGTGAAAATGCTTCATGTCATTACTTATAATAGCAGAGATAACCTGGCAACAACATTAAAGCATCATTGGTGGGGCAATGTTAGAGTTATTGCCAAGGAAGACCCAAAATGTGCCCTACATGCCAACAACTCAATCCTGGTAAAACTGGAAAGGTGGGACATGGACAGAAACCAAAGCCTCAAAGGCCCTTTAAACACCTCCAAATTGATTTCATACAAATGTTTTCTGCAATAGGTTATGAATATATTCAGTTGTTTTTTGTTTATTCTTAGGGTTGGTTAAATCTTTTCCTTACTGGAGAGCTACAACCCTGTGAACAGCTCCACAACCCCAACAAATCTGCTTGATTTCCTTTTTCCATCCCAGGGAATTCCCATTTATCTACAACAGAGATATTCATTTTACTGAACTATTATCAGGAAAATCTGTAAAATTTTAACTTTTACCCAGAATAGTCACTGGCCTTTTCATCCACCATCATTAGGAAAAATAGAGGACTAACGGAATTCTAAAACTAAAATTAAAGATATTCTCAGAAATCCTTGAAATCTCATACCCTAAAGTATTGCCCTTACCTTTAATGTATAGAAGATCAACCCCCTCTGGGATCTGCAGGTAATCTCCTTATAAAATAGCAATAGGCCACCCCATGAATTTTATATTGCAAGCAGATGTAATTACTTCAAGGGACTCATGTGATATCTCCAGCTTTATCATCAACAAGTATGAGCTCCATTTCCAAAACATGCATGAAAATAAGTCTTTACATGATCTTCAAACTTGAGATGTAATCTTTTGGAAAAGACACCGGAAAAAAACTGCCTTAGAGGCTTGCTGAAAAGGGCCTTATCAGATACTGTTAACAACTGACACAGAATTAAAACTTTAAGGTGTAGATTCTTACATTCATATTTCCAGCTCAAAATACCTACATTCCTTCTTCCTGACTACTGAACGTCCATTCTATCTAGAAATCTAAACAGGATTCTTAGAAATCCCCTGGAACCTACTGACTTCAGAGAGGGACAGCTTCCCTCTGTTCCCTGGTCCAAAACAGTGGAACAGTATTAATTTTCTGATACTTCAACACTCTTTCCTGTCTCTTTACTCTACTACTAATCTGGCCATTAACTCCAACTGTGGGGGGTGGGACAAGATGATGGAGTAGGAAGACCCTGGGCTGCCTCCTCCCACAGACACACTAAAATTACAACTACATATAGATGAACTATCTCTGAGAAGGACCTAAAGTTTTCTGCAACTAAGGATAAAAAGAAAAAGCCACACTGAGACAGATAGGAGCAACAGAGACACAGTCTATCCAGGACTCATACCTCCAGTGCTGCAAACCACAGGTAGGAAGAATATCACAGCCTCAGAGGTCTTCCCTGAGGAGTGAGGGCTTCAATCCAACATTGGGTTTCCAAGCCCAGGGAATCTACACTGGGAAGATGAGCCCCCAAAATATCTGGCTTTGAAAACCAGCAGGGCCTATGTCTAAGAGATCCTGAAGAGTATATGAAACTGAGGATCCGCTCTTACAGGGTACATGGTACAAACTCATTCACTCCAAGTCCCAACACAGAGGCAACAGTTTGAAAAGAGCTTGGGTCATACATGAAGAAGACGGATTGACTAATTTTAGGGCATGTGCTCAAAGGGTAGAGATCTATTGGAACTTTCTCTGCACACAGAGATATAATGGGCACGATTTTTTTCTTTTTTTGGCTCACCCTCTACCTACCTGGTCCAGGGTTGGCAGGTGTCATTTCTGACTTTTCCCATTGAATTTGCTAGCAATGCTTGCCCCACCACAGGTTCACCCATGGAACAACCCAGCTGGCAATACCCAAAAGCAGCATTCCCTGTGTCATCAGACCTTGTGAGGGCCTTTGGCCAGCATCGTCATCCTGAAAAAGTGGTTTCCACTGCTTCAGACCAAGTAGGTGCCTGGTGCCCCTTGCCAACACCAGAGCCTTTCCAAAGCATGCCCCTACCCTGCCAGACCTGTTAGGTGACCTCAGCTAGCACTGGTGTGCTCCCAAAGCATCTCGCAGTGGTCAGTCTTGCACAGCAGACTGCCCACAACAATTGCAGCCAGGCCTTATCACCAACCACACAGGAAGCCAGGCCCACACATTAGCATGGCTGCAGCAATCATGGCCCATCCACAAAAGAGGGCACATGCAGCACATGTGCATGTGCAGCACACTTTGGGTGCACCTGGATCCGGCAACAAGGGAGGAAAACACTACCGCGCCCCACAGGATACCTTCGATAAAAAGCCACTGTTTCAGGAATGGAAGGGAGGAACCAAGATGGTGGAGTAGAAGGACGTGCTCTCACTCCCTCTTGCGAGAACACCAGAATCACAACTAGCTGCTGGACAATCATCGACAGGAAGACACTGGAACTCACCAGAAAAGATACCCCACATCCAAAGACAAAGGAGAAGACACAATGAGACGGTAGGAGGGGTGCCATCACAGTAAAATCAAATCCCATAACTGGTGGGAGGGTGACTCACAGACTGGTGAACACTTATGCCACAGAAGTCCACCCACTGGAGTGAAGGTTCTGAGCCCCACGTCAGGCTTCCCAACCTGGTCTGGCAACGGGAGGAGGAATTCCTAAAGAATCAGACTTTGAAGCCTAGTGGGAATTGATTGCAGGACTTCGAAAGGACTGGGGGAAACAGAGACTCCACTCTCGGAGGGCACACACAAAGTAGTGTGTGCATCTGGACCCAGGGGAAGGAGCAGTGACCCCGGGGGAGACTGAACCAGACCTACCGGCTAGTGCTGGAGGGTCTCCTGCAGAGGCGGGGGATGGCTCTGTTTCACCGTGGGGACAAGGACGCTGGCAGCAGAAGTTCTGGGAAGTACTCCTTGGCGTGAGCCCTCCCAGAGTCTGCAATTAGTCCCACCAAAGAGCCCAGGTAGGCCCCAGTGTTGGGTTGCCTCAGGCCAAACAACCAACAGGGAGGGAACCAAGCACCACGTATCAACAGTCAAGTGGATTAAAGTTTTACTGAGCTCTGCCCACCAGAGCAACAGTCCACTCTAGCCACTACCAATCCCTCCCATCAAGCCTCGTAGATAGCCTCATCCACCAGAGGGCAGACAGCAGAAGCAAGAAGAACTACAATCCTGCAGCCTGTGGAACAAAAACCACATTCACAGAAAGATAGACAGGATGAAAAGGCAGAGGGCTATATACCAGATGAAGGAACAAGATAAAACCCCAGAAAAACAATTAAATGAAGTGGAGATAGGCAATCTTCCAGAAAAAGAATTCAGAATAGTGATAGTGAAGACATTCCAGGACCTCAGAAAAAGAATGGAGGCAAAGATCGAGAAGATGCAAGAAATGTTTAACAAAGACCTAGAAGAATTAAAGAACAAACAAACAGAGATGAATAATAAAATAACTGAAATGAAATCTACACTAGAAGGAATCAATAGCAGAATAACTGAGGCAGAAGAAAAGATTACTGACCTGGAAGACAGAATGGTGGAATTCACTGCTGTGAAACAGACTAAAGAAAAAAGAATGAAAAGAAATGAAGACAGCCTAAGAGAACTCTGGGATGACATTAAACGCAACAACATTTGCATTATAGGGGTCCCAGAAGGAGAAGAGAGAGAGAAAGGACCAGAGAGAATACTTCAAGGGATTATACTCAAAAACTTCCCTAACAAGGGAAAGGATATAGCCACTCAAGTCCAGGAAGCGCAGTGAGTCCCATACAGGATAAACCCAAGGAGTAAGATGCCGAGACACATAGTAATCAAATTGGCAAAAATTAAAGACAAAGAAAAATTATTGAAAGCAGCAAGGGAAAAACGACAAATAACATACAAGGGAACTCGCAGAAGGTTAACAGCTGATTTCTCAGCAGAAACTCTACAAGCCAGAAGAGAGTGGCATGATATACTTAAAGTGAAGAAAGGGAAGAACCTATAACCAAGATTACTCTACCTGGCAAGGATCTCATTCAGATTCGATGGAGAAATCAAAAGCTTTACAAACAAGCAAAAGCTAAGAGAATTCAGCACCACCAAAGCAGCTCTACAACAAATGCTAAAGGAACTTCTCTAAGTGGGAAACACAAGAGAAGAAAAGGACCTACAAAAACAAACCCAAAACAATTAAGAAAATGGTCATAGGAACATACATATCGATAATTACCTTAAAGGTGAAAGGATTAAATACTCCTACCAAAAGCTACAGGCTTGCTGAATGGATACAAAAACAAGACCCATATATATGCTGCCTACAAGAGACCCACTTCAGACCTAGGGACACATATAGACTGAAAGTGAGAGGATGGAAAAAGATATTCCATGTAAATGAAAATCAAAAGAAAGCTGCAATAGCTATACTCATATGAGATAAAATAGGCTTTAAAACAAAGAATGTTACAAGAGACAAGGAAAGACACTACATAATGATCAAGGGATCAATCCAAGAAGAAGATATAACAATTATAAATATATATGCACCCAACATTGTAGCACCTCAATACATAAGGCAACGGTTAAAAGCTCTAAAAGAGGAAACCGACAGTAACACAATAATAGTGGGGGACTTTAACACCTCACTTACACCAATGGACAGATCACCCAAAATGAAAATAAATAAGGAAACACAAACTTTAAATGATACATTAAACAAGATGGACATAATTGATATTTATAGGACATTCCAGCCAAAAACAGCAGATTACACTTTCTTCTCAAGTGCGCACAGAACATTCTCCAGGAAAGATCACATCTTGGGTCACAAATCAAGCCTCAGTAAATTAAAGAAAATTGAAATCATATCTTTTCTGACCACAACACTATGAGATTAGAAATGAATTATAGGGAAAAAACGTAAAAAACACAAACACATGGAGGCTAAACAATATGTTACTAAATAACCAAGAGATCACTGAAGAAATCAAAGAGGAAAACAAAAAATACCTGGAGACAAATGACATTGAAAACACGACGATCCAAAACCTATGGGATGCAGCAAAAGCAGTTCTAAGAGGGAAGTTTATAGCTATACAAGCCTACCTCAAGAAACAAGAAAAATCTCAAGTAAACAATCTAACCTTACACCTAAAGGAACTAGAGAAAGAAGAACAAACAAAACCCAAAGTTAGCAGAAGGAAAGAAATCATAATGATGAGAGCACAAATAAATGAAATGGAAACAAAGAAAACAATAACAAAGATCAATAAAACTAAAAGCTGGTTCTTTAAGGAGATAAACAAAATTGATAAACCATTAGCCAGACTCATCAAGAAAAAGAGGGAGAGGACTCAAATCAATAAAATTAGAAATGAAAAAGGAGAAGTTACAACAGACACCGCAGAAATACAAAGCATCCTAAGGAACTACTAAAAGCAACTCTATGCCAATAAAATGGACAACCTGGAACAAATGGACAAATTCATAGAAAGGTATAACCTTCCAAGACTGAACAAGGAAGAAACAGAGAATATGAACAGACCAATCACAAGTAATGAAATTGAAACTTATTAAAAAGCATCCAACAAACAAAAGTCCAGGACCAGATGGCTTCACAGGTGAATTCTATCAAACACTTAGAGAAGAGCTAACACCCATCCTTCTCAAACTCTTCCAAAAAATTGCAGAGGAAGGAACACTCCCAAACTCATTCTATGAGGCCACCATCACCCTGATACCAAAACCAGACAAAGATAATATAAAAAAAGAAAATTACAGACCAATATCACTGATGAATATAGATGCAAAAATCCTCAACAAAATACTAGCAAACAGAATCCAACAACACATTAAAAGGATCATGCACCATGATCAATTGGGATTTATCCCAGGGATGTAAGGATTGTTCAATATATGCAAATCAATCAATGTGATACACCATATTAACAAACTGAAGAATAAAAACCATATAAGCATCTCAATAGATGCAGAAAAAGTTTTGACAAAATTCAACACCCATTTATGATAAAAACTCGCCAGAAAGTGGTCATAGAGGGAACCTACCTCAACATAATAAAGGCCATATACGACAAACCCACAGCAAACATCATTCTCAATGGTGAAAAACTGAAAGCATTTCCTTTAAGATCAGGAATGAGACAACGATGTCCCCTCTCACCACTATTATTCAACATAGTATTGGAAGTCCTAGCCATGGCAATCAGAGAAGCAAAAGAAATAAAAGGAATACAAATTAGAAAAGAAGAAGTAAAACTGTCACTGTTTGCAGATGACATGATACTATACATAGAGAACCCTAAAAATGCCACCAGAAAACTACTAGAGCTAATCAATGAATTTGGTAAAGTTGCAGGATACAAAATTAATGCACAGAAATCTCTTGCATTCCTGTGCACTAATGATGAAAAATCTGAAAGAGAAATTAAGGAAACACTCCCATTTACCATTGCAACAAAAAGAAAAAAATACCTAGGAATAAACCTACCTAGGGAGAAAAAAGACCTGTATGCAGAAAACTATAAGACACTCATGAAAGAAATTAAAGATGATACCAACAGATGGAGAGATATATCATGTTCTTAGATTGGAAGAATCAATATTGTGAAAATGATTATACTACCCAAAGCAATCTACAGATTCAATGCAATCACTATCAAATTATCAATGGCATTTTTCACGGAACTAGAACAAATCATCTTAAAATTGATGGAGACACAAAAGACCCCGAATAGCCAAAGCAGTTTTGAGGGTAAAAAACGGAGCTGGAGGAATCAGACTCCCTGACTTCAGACTATACTACAAAGCTACAGTAATCAAGACAGTATGGTACTGGCACAAAAACAGAAACATAGATCAATGGAACAAGATAGAAAGCCCAGAGATAAACCCACACAACTATGGTCAACTAATCTATGATAAAGGAGGCAAAGATGTACAATGGAGAAAAGACAGTCTCTTCAATAAGTGGTGCTGGGAAAACTGGACAGCTACATCTAAAAGAATGAAATTAGAACACTCCCTAACACCATACACAAAAATGAACTCAAAATGGATTCGAGAGCTAAAGTAGACCGGACACTATAAAACTCTTAGAGGAAAACATAGGAAGAACACTCTTTGACATAAATCACAGCAAGAACTTTTTTGATCCACCTCCTAGAGTAATTGGAATAAAAATAAACAAATAGGACCTAATGAAACTTCAAAGCTTTTTCACAGCAAAGGAAACCATAAACAAGACGAAAAGACAACCCTCAGAGTGGGAGAAAATATTTGAAAATGAATCAACGGACAAAGGATTAATCTCCAAAATATATAAACAACTCATGCAGCTCAATATTAAAAAAACAAACATCCCAATCCAAAAATGGGCAGCAGACCTAAATAGACATTTCTCCAAAGAAGACATACAGATGGGCATGAAGCACGTGAAAAGCTGCTCAACATCACTAATTATTAGAGAAATGCAAATCAAACTACAATGAGGTATCACCTCACAGCAGTTAGAATGGGCATCATCAGAAAATCTACAAACAGCAAATGCTGGAGAGGGTGTGAGGAAAAGGGAACCCTCTTGCACTGTTGGTGGAAATGTAAATTGATACAGCCACTATGGAGAACAGTATGGAGGTTCCTTAAAAAACCTCCATAGAATTAGAATTACCATGTGATCCAGCAATCCCACTACTGGGCATATACCCTGAGAAAACCATAATTCAAAAAGACACAAGCACCCCAATGTTCATTGCAGCACTATTTACAATAGCCAGGTCATGGAAGCAACCTAAATGTCCATCAACAGACGAATGGATACAGAAGATGTGGTACATATAAACAATGGAATATTACTCAGCCATAAAAAGGAACGAAATTGAGTCATTTGTTGAGACGTGGACGGATCTAGAGAGTATCATACAGAGTGAAGTAAGTCAGAAAGAGAAAAACAAATATCGTATATTAATGCATGTATGTGGAACCTAGAAAAATGGTACAGATGAGTCCGTTTGCAGGGCAGAAGTTGAGACACAGATGTAGAGAACAGACGTATGGACACCAAGGGGGGAAAACTGCAGTGGGGTGGGGATGGTGGTGTGCTGAATTGGGCGATTGGGATTGACATGTATACACTGATGTGTATAAAATTGATGACTAATAAGAACCTACAGTATAAAAGAACAAACAAACAAACAAATAAAACAACTAACACTAAACTTTCTTTGGGTTATTTGTATGGAAATATGTTAATATAAATGTTTCAGACATTACATGAAATTTATAAAAATCTTATATGTTCTCGTATAATGTTATATGTCATAATTCTAGCTATTACTTTAAAATGTATATCTCAGAAATAACTAAATTTCCTTGTCAATTGCATTATTATTAACTTTTATCAAATCTTTAACCGCGGTCATTTTTAAGTCTTTTGTCATTTACAGACAGTTCTGTGGGTACTCTGATGCCTTTGCAAAAATATTCCTATAAAAGTGTTTCATCTTCAAGGAATTCATGGAAAAGACTCTGAGAAGCACAGGTTTCTGGTAACTGACTATACTGCTGAACTGAATGAATAAGCATTTTCAGAACTCTAATGTAAAACTGATGAATTCATAAAAGTGCTAACAAAAGATCAAGATGAAAAAGAAATTAATTACATGGGACTGAGCCAACTGATGAGGATGATTATAATTTTTGTGACTTTATGTTTGAATAAAAAAAAATCCCACAAGGACTCAGAGACAAAAAATATACAAATCAATTTTCACTGCAAAGTAAAAGAGCTGTTACAGTGGAGGATTACTGGACGGAATGTCAATATTATGACATACTATGAGTGTGTTTCGTGTTTGGTAATTGCAATCATTGTTGCTTTTGTTGTGGTCATCCATTTACAATGCTTGGTGTCAGTTTATTTATCTCTTGTAAAAATAAAATACAGTGTGTGTGTGTGAAAATAAAAAGAATGGGAGACATAGCTGATCTACTTAATACATAGACAAAAACAAAGAGAGTTAGGAAAAGTGAAGAGATAAAAGAATATGTTTCAAAAACAGTACAAGACAAAACCTAAGAAAAATAATTAAACAAAATAGAGATAAGAAATCTTCCAGGGTCCGGGCAAGATGGCGGAAGAGTAAGACGTGGAAATCGCCTTCCTTCCCACAGATACAGTAGAAATACATCTACACGTGGAACTGCTCCAACAGAACACCCACTGAACGCTGGCAGAAGACGTCAGACCTCCCAAAAGGCAAGAAAATCCCCACGTAGTTGGGTAGGGCAAAAGAAAAAAGAAATAACAGAGACAAAAGAATAGGGATGGCACCTGCACCAGCGGGAGGGAGCTGTGAAGGAGGAAAGGTTTCCACAAACTAGGAAGCCCCTTCGTGGGCAGAGCCTGCGGGAGGCAGAGGGGGGAAGCTTCAGAGCCATGGAGGAGAGCGCAGCCACAGGGGTGCGGAGGGCAAAGCAGAGAGATTCCTGCACAGAGGCTCGGCGCCGAGCAGCGCTCACCAGCCCGAGAGGCTTGTCTGCTCACCCGCCGGGGTGGGCGGGGGCTGGGAGCTGAGGCTCGGGCTTTGGTCGGATCCCAGGGAGAGGACTGGGGTTGGCGATGTGAACACAGCCTGAAGGGGTTAGGGCACCACAGCTAGCCAGGAGGGAGCCAGTGAAAAAGTCTGCAGCTGCCGAAGAGGCAAGAGACTTTTTCTTGCCTCTTTGTTTCACGGCGCGCAAGGAGAGGGGATTCAGAGCGCCACCTAAACGAGCTCCAGAGACGGGCGGGAGCCGCGACTATCAGCGCGGACCCCAGAGACGGGCGCAAGCCACGGTTATCAGCGCGGACCCCAGAGACGGGCATGAGACGCTAAGGCTGCTGCTGCCGCCACCAAGAAGCCTGTGTGCTAGCACAGGTCACTCTCCACACCGCCCCTCCCGGGAGCCGGTGCAGCCCGCCACGGCCAGGCTCCCGTTATCCGGGGACAACTTCCCCAGGAGAACACATGGCGCGCCTCAGTCTGCTGCAACATCACACCGGCCTCTGCTGCCTCAGGCTCGCCCCGCATCCGTACCCCTCCCTCCGCCCGGCCTGAGGGAGCCAGAGCCCCCTAGTCAGCTGCTCCTCTAACCCCATTCTGTCTGGGTGGGGAACAGACGTCCTCAGGCGACCTGCATGCAGAGGCGGATCCAAATCGAAAGCTGAACCCCGGGAGCTGTGCGAACAAAGAAGAGAAAGGGAAATCTCTCCCATCAGCCTCAGAAGCAATAGATTAAAGCTCCACAAACAACTTGGTGTGCCTGCATCTGTTGAATACCTGAATAGACAACGAATCATCCCAAATTCAGGAGGTGGATTTTGGGAGCAGGATATATTAATTTTTCCCGTTTTCCTTTTTTTGTGAGTGTATATGTGTATGCTTCTGGGTGAGATTTTGTCTGTATAGCTTTGCTTTCACCATTAGTCCTAGGGTTAGGTCCGTCCGTTTTTTTTTTTTTTTCTTTTTTACTTAAATTTTTTTTTTCTAATAAATGTTTTCTTAGTAATTTTATCCTTATTTTCTATTTTTAAAAATTAAAAAAATTTTAAAATAAGTTTTTTCATATTTTTTATTTTAAAAAGTTAAAAAAAATTTTTCTTAATAAATTTTTTATTAATAATTTTTTTCTTATTTTTTACTATAAAAATTAATAAATCTATGTTTAAAAATTAAAAAAAAATTTTTTCTTAATAAATTTATTCTTAATAATTTTTTTCGTATTTTTTACTATAATAGCTTTATTTTATTTTATTCTATCCTCTTTCTGTCGTTCTTTCTATTTTTTCTCCCTTTTATTCTGAGCCATGTGGATGAAAGTCTCTTGGTACTCCAGCCAGGCATCAGGGCTGTGCCTCTGAGGTGGGAGAGACAACTTCAGGACACTAGTCCACAAGAGACCTCCCAGCTCCACGTAATACCAAATGGCATAAATCTCTCAGAGATCTCCATCTCAACATCAAGACCCAGCTTCACTCAACGACCAGCAAGCTACAGTGCTGGACACCCTATGCCAAACAACTAGCAAGACAGGAACACAGCCCCATCCATTAGCAGAGAGGCTGCCTAAAATCATAATAAGGCTACAGACACCCCAAAACACACCACCACACGTGGACGTGCCCACCAGAAAGACAAGATCCAGCCTCATCCACCAGAACACAGGCACTAATTCCCTCCACCAGGAAGCCTACACAACCCACTGAGCCAACCTTAGCCACTGGGGACAGATACCAAAAACAACGGGATCTACGAACCTGCAGCCTGTGAAAAGAAGACCCCAAACACAGTAAGATAAGCAAAATGAGAAGACAGAAAATCACACAGCAGGTGAAGGAGCAGGGTCAAAACACACCAGACCTAACAAATGAAGAGGAAATAGGCAGTCTACCTGAAAAAGAATTCAGAATAATGATAGTAAAGATGATCCAAAATCTTGGAAATAGAATAGACAAAATGCAGGAAACAATTAACAAGGATGCAGAAGAACTAAAGAGGAACCAAGCAACGATGAAAAACACAATAAGTGAAATTAAAAAAACTCTAGACGGGATCAATAGCAGAATAACTGAGGCAGAAGAACGGATAAGTGACCTGGAAGATAAAATAGTGGAAATAACTACTGCAGAGCAGAATAAAGAAAAAAGAATGAAAAGAACTGAGGACAGTCTCAGAGACCTCTGGGACAACATTAAACACACCAACATTCGAATTATATGTGTCCCAGAAGAAGAAGACAAAAAGAAAGGGACTGAGAAAATATTTGAAGACATTATAGTTGAAAACTTCCTTAATATGGGAAAGGAAATAGTTAATCAAGTCCAGGAAGCACAAAGAGTCCCATACAGGATAAATCCAAGGAGAAACACGCCAAGACACATATTAATCCAACGATCAAAAATTAAATATAAAGAAAATATATTAAAAGCAGCAAAGGAAAAACAACTAAAAACACACAAGGGAATGCCCAAAAGGTTAACAGCTGATCTTTCAGCAGAAACTCTGCAAGCCAGAAAGGAGTGGCAGAACATATTTAAAGTGATGAAGGAGAAAAACCTACAACCAAGATTACTCTATCCAGCAAGGATCTCATTCAGATTTGATGGAGAAATTAAAAGCTTTACAGACAAGCAAAAGCTGAGAGAGTTCAGCACCACCAAACCAGCTTTACAACAAATGCTAAAGGAACTTCTCTAGGCAAGAAACACAAGAGAAGGAAAACACCTACAATAACAAACCCAAAACATTTAAGAAAATGGGAATAGGAACATACATATCGATAATTACCTTAAATGTAAATGGATTAAATGCTCCCACCAAAAGACACAGACTGGCTGAATGGATACAAAAACAAGACCCATATATATGCTGTCTACAAGAGACCCACTTCAGACCTAGAGACACATACAGACTGAAAGTGAGGGGATGGAAAAAGATATTACATGCAAATGAAAATCAAAAGAAAGCTGGAGTAGCAATTCTCATATCAGACAAAATAGACTATTACAAGAGACAAAGAAGGACACTATATAATGATCAAGGGATCGATCCAAGAGGAAGCTATAACAATTGCAAATATTTATGAACCCAACGTAGGAGCACCTCAGTACATAAGGCAAATACTAACAGCCATAAAAGGGGAAATCGACAGTAACACAATCATAGTAGGGGACTTTAACACCCCACTTTCACCAATGAACTGATCATCCAAAATGAAAATAAATAAGGAAACACAAGCTTTAAATGATACAATAAACAAGATGGACTTAATTGATATTTATAGGACATTCCACCCAAAAACAACAGAATACGCATTTTTCTCATGTGCTCATGGAACATTCTCCAGGATAGATCATATCTTGGGTCACAAATCAAGCCTTTGTAAATTTAAGAAAATTGAAATCGTATCAAGTATCTTTTCTGACCACAATGCTATGAGACTAGATATCAATTACAGGAAAATATCTGCAAAAAATACAAACACATGGAGGCTACACAATACACTACTTAATAACGAAGTGATCACTGAAGAAATCAAAGGGGAAATCAAAAAATACCTAGAAACAAATGACACTGGAGACACGACGACCCAAAACCTATGGGATGTAGCAAAAGCAGTGCTAAGAGGGAAGTTTATAGCAATACAAGCCTACCTCAAGAAACAGGAATCATCTCGAATAAACAACCTAACCTTGCACCTAAAGCAATTAGAGAAAGAAGAAGAAAAAAACCCCAAAGCTAGCAGAAGGAAAGAAATCATAAGGATGAGATCAGAAATAAATGAAAAAGAAATGAAGGAATCAATAGCAAAAATCAATGAAACTAAAAGCTGGTTCTTCGAGAAGATAAACAAAATTGATAAACCATTAGCCAGACTCATCAAGAGAAAAAGGGAGAAGACTCAAATCAATAGAATTAGAAATGAAAAAGGAGAAGTAACCACTGACACTGCAGAAATACAAACGATCATGAGAGATTACTACAAGCAACTCTATGCCAATAAAATGGACAACCTGGAAGAAATGGACAGATTCTCAACAATGCACAACCTTCCGAGACTGAACCAGGAAGAAATAGAAAATATGAACAGACCAATCACAAGCACTGAAATTGAAACTGTGATTAAAAATCTTCCAACAAACAAAAGCCCAGGACCAGATGGCTTCACAGGCGAATTCTATCAAACATTTAGAGAAGAGCTAACACCTATCCTTCTCAAACTCTTCCAAAATATAGCAGAGGGAGGAACACTCCCCAACTCATTCTACGAGGCCACCATCACCCTGATACCAAACCCAGACAAAGATGTCACAAAGAAAGAAAACTACAGGCCAATATCACTGATGAATATAGATGCAAAAATCCTCAACAAAATACTAGCAAGCAGAATCCAACAGCACATTAAAAGAATTATACACCATGATCAAATGGGGTTTATTCCAGGAATGCAAGGATTCTTCAATATACGCAAATCAATCAACGTGATACATCATATTAACAAATTGAAGGAGAAAAACCATATGATCATCTCAATAGATGCAGAGAAAGCTTTCGACAAAATTCAGCACCCATTTATGATAAAAGCCCTGCAGAAAGTAGGCATAGAGGGAACTTTCCTCAACATAATAAAGGCCATATATGACAAACCCACAGCCAACATTGTCCTCAATGGTGAAAAACTGAAACCATTTCCACTAAGATCAGGAACAAGACAAGGTTGCCCACTCTCACCACTATTATTCAACATAGTTTTGCAAGTTTTAGCCGCAGCAATCAGAGAAGAAAAAGAAATAAAAGGAATCCAAATCGGAAAAGAAGAAGTAAAGTTGTCACTGTTTGCAGATGACATGATACTATACATAGAGAATCCTCAAGATGCTACCAGAAAACTACTAGAGCTAATCAATGAATTTGGTAAAGTAGCAGGATACAAAACTAATGCATAGAAATCTCTGGCATTCTTATACACTAATGATGAAAAATCTGAAAGTGAAATTAAGAAAACACTCCCGTTTACCATTGCAACACGAAGAATAAAATATCTAGGAATAAACCTACCTAAGGAGACAAAAGACCTGTATGCAGAAAATTATAGGACACTGATGAAAGAAATTAAAGATGATACAAATAGATGGAGAGATATACCATGTTCTTGGAATGGAAGAATCAACATTGTGAAAATGACTCTACTAGCCAAAGCAATCTACAGATTCAACACAATCCCTATCAAACTACCACTGGCATTTTCCACAGAACTAGAACAAAAAATTACACAATCTGTATGGAAACACAAAAGACCCTGAATAGCCAAAGCAATCTTGAGAAAGGAAAACGGAGATGGAGGAATCAGGCTCCCTGTCTTCAGACTACACTACAAAGCTACAATAATCAAGACAGTATGGTACTGGCACAAAAACAGAAATATAGGTCAATGGAACAGTATAGAAATCCCAGAGATAAACTCACGCACATATGGTCACCTTATCTTTGATAAAGAAGGCAAGAATATACAGTGGAGAAAAGACAGCCTCTTCAATAAGTGGTGCTGGGAAAACTGGACAGGTACATGTAAAAGAATGAAATTAGCACATTCCCTAACACCATACACAAAAATAAACTCAAAATGGATTAAAGACTTAAATGTAAGGCCAGACACTGTCAAACTCTTAGAGGAAAACATAGGCAGAACACTCCATGACATAAATCACAACAAGATCCTTTTTGACCCACCTCCTAGAGAAATGGAAATAAAAACACAAATAAACAAATGGGACCTAATGAAACTTAAAAGCTTTTGCACAGCAAAGGAAACCATAAACAAGACCAAACGACAACCCTCAGAATGGGAGAAAATATTTGCAAATGAAGCAACTGACAAAGGATTAATCTCCAAAATTTACAAGCAGCTCATGCAGCTCAATATCAAAAAACAAACAACCCAATCCAAAAATGGGCAGAAGACATACATAGACATTTCTCCAAAGAAGATATACAGATTGCCAACAAAAACATAAAAGGATGCTCAACGTCATTAATAATTAGAGAGGTGCAAATCAAAACTACAGTTAGATATCATCTCACACCGGTCAGAATGGCCATCATCAAAAAATCTACAAACAACAAATGCTGGAGAGGGTGTGGAGAAAAGGGAACCCTCTGGCACTGTTGGTGGGAATGTAAATTGATACAGCCACTATGGAGAACAGTATGGAGTTTCCTTATGAAACTAGAAATAGAACTACCATACGACCCAGCAATCCCACTACTGGGCATATACCCTGAGAAAACCATAATTCAAAAAGAGTCATGTACCAAAATGTTCATTGCAGCTCTATTTACAATAGCCAGGACATAGAAGCAACCTAAATGTCCATCAACAGATGAATGGATAAAGAAGATGTGGCACATATATACAATGGAATTTTACTCAGCCATAAAAAGAAACGAAATTGAGTTATTTGTAGTGAGGTGGATGGACCTAGAGTCTGTCATACAGAGTGAAGTAAGTCAGAAAGAGAAAAACAAATACCGTATGCTAAGACATATATATGGAATTAAAAAAAATGGTCATGAAGAACCTAGGGGTAAGACGGGAGTAAAGACACAGACCTACTAAAGAATGGACTTGAGGATATGGGGAGGGGGAAGGGTAAGCTGGGACAAAGTGAGAGAGTGGCATGGACATATATACACTACCGAACATAAAATAGATAGCTAGTGGGAAGCAACCGCATAGCACAGGGAGATCAGCTCAGTGGTTTGTGACCACCTAGAGGGGTGGGATAGGGAGGGTGGGAGGGAGGGAGACGCAAGAGGGAAGAGATATGGGGACATATGTATATGTATTACTGATTCACTTTGTTATAAAGCAGAAACTAACACACCATTGTAAAGCAATTATACTCCTATAAAGATGTTTAAAAAAAACACAAAAAAACTACAGTGAGGTATCACCTCACACTGGTCAGAGTGGCCATCATGAAGAAATCTATAAACAATACATTCTGGGGAAGGTGTGGAGAAAAACGAACCCTCCTACCCTGTTGGTGAAAATGTAAACTGGTACAGCCACTATGGAGAACAGTATGGAGTTTCCTTAAAAAACTAAAAATAGGACTAATGTATGATCCAGCAATCCCACTCCTGGGCATATACACAGAGTAAACCATAATTTGAAAAGATACATGCACTCCAATGCTCATTGCAGCACTATTTACAATAAACAGGACATGGAAGCAACCAAATGTCCATCGACAGAGGAATGGATAAAGAAGATGTGGTACATGTATACACTGGAATATTACTCAGCCATAAAAAAGAACGAAATAATGCCATTTGCAGCAACATGGATGGACCTAGAGATTGTCATACTGAGTGAAGTAAGTCAGACACAGAAAGACAAATATCATATGATATCACTTATATGTGGAATCTTAAAAAAAAAGGGTACAAATGAACTTATTTACAAAACAGAAGTAGAGTTACAGATGTAGAAAGGAAACTTGTGGTTACCAGGGGGTAAGGGGGGGGAGGGATAAACTGGGGGATTGGGACTGACATATACACACTACTGTATATAAAATAGATAACTAATAAGAACTTGCTGTATAGCACAGGGAACTCTACTCAATACTCTGTAATGGCCTATATGGGAAAATAATCTAAAAAAAAAAGAGTGGATATATGTATATGTATAACTGATTCAGTTTGCTGTACAGCTGAAATTATTACAACATTGTAAATCAATTATACTCCAATAAAAATTTTTAAAAATGAAGAAAAAGAAAAAATATTTTTAATAAAATATGTTAATAAATATTGGTTTATTATTATTATTTTTAAATCAAGTAATCATAAATTTAAACATTTCCCATTTTTAACCTGCAGTATGGTAAACATCAATAGATATCAACCACAATATCGAAACCTCTTTGAAGTCTTCAGTAATTTTTAAGAGTATAAAATGGGGCTTCCCTGGTGGCGCAGTGGTTGGGTGTCTGCCTGCCAGTGCGGGGGACGCGGGTTCGAGCCCTGGTCTGGGAGGATCCCACATGCCGCGGAGCAACTAGGCCCGTGCGCCACAACTACTGAGCCTGCGCGTCTGGAGCCTGTGCTCCGCAACAAGAGAGGCCGCGACAGTGAGAGGCCCGCGCACCGCGATGAAGAGTGGCCCCCACTTGCCGGAACTGGAGAAAGCCCTCGCACAGAAACGAAAACCCAACACAGCCAAATAAAATAAATAAATAAATTTATAAAAAAAAAAAAAAAGAGTATAAAATGGTCCTGAGACCAAAACATTTGAGAACAATTCCTCTATATTACCCATGTCATCCCCCTGGTTCTTAAGCTTCAATGGCCTTCAAGCATTCAAAGTCCTTCATAGACAGGCTTAAAGCTTCCTTTTAAGTCTCATTTCATGTCACTCCCCTCCATGCACTCCCCTCCACACATCAGCTGCATCTGCATCAGGCAGCTTGCTAGTCCTTCAACCTGCCATGCTCATTCTCACCTCCATGCCTAGCACATGTAGCCCAATTCAAAGATCACATTTTCTGTGGATTCTCCTTTCCTGCTTGGCAGATTTATTGATCTCTTCTTACTTTCTCCAATGTACTTTATGAGGTTGATTTCGAAACTGCCATTTTCCTCATTTTTGCAAATAAAGAAACTGAAATCCAGAAAAAGAAGGGGACTTGACTAAGTTCCACAGCAAGTGAGTGGCGGAGCTACAGCCTAAATTCCCAGCATTCTTTTCACACTTCTCTTCATGGAAGCTGCTAGAGAGATCAGAAAGTATTGAAGGCTCTGGAAGGAAGGGGAATTAGTTAAGCTGAGCTTTAAAAAAGTTCTGGGTTGGAACATTCTTAAAGGAAGTAACCCTTGACTTTGGCCTGGTCTAAGAGCAGTCAATCAGTCTTTACCCATGTTGACAGCAGATGAAAAGCAACTCATGGGAGATATCCTTGTCCTTTTTAGCTTCTTCAGTTCTATCCAAACCATCACATCAGTCATTATCCTTAAATGGAATGTCTGAGGGGCTTGCAGGCACTCTGGAGGCCACCTGAAGAACACTGCTCCCATCTGAAGAAGAGTATTTGAGTTGATGTTGTTCTGTCACCACTGCCTGCTACACCAATTGCCCTTATTTGGCTCCCTAGGCTTGGATAAAAACTCTAGGTAAGGCCTAATGCAACATTCAGGATTTGGTGGAAAATGTAATTGCCTGTTTCAGAGAACTTTGCTTTTCCTATAATTTGTCAAATGGCAGGTATTGGGAATACTCTCTTTGGAAAAAAAATTAGTTTTAAAAGCTTTTGGTAACTGTCAAGAGATAGTTTCTGTGAGGGCTCCAAATGAAGCTAACCCTAAGGGATACTGCTTGTTCTATAGCATCTGGCTGGTTAGGAAAGGCTACCCCCAGGGACAGGGGTCTAGAGAAGGTTAATGAAAATTAACTTGGTGTCTGATGTCTTGAAAACACTGTCCTATGGTAAAGTTTTTAGGGTGGAGTTGATCCATTCAGTTTAACCCACATTATTGGGGCACATTTGAGCCAGATGCTGTGCTAAGAGCTTGGAATACAGAGTTGAATAAAACTAAGCCCCTGCCCCTGAAAAGTTCTTATTCTCTTCAGGAAGCCAGGCAAAAATACACATAGTTACAACATAGTATTATCAGTACTGGAATCAGTATGACTGGAGAAGGAGTGACTATAATGAAATGGAGAAGGCTTTCTTAGGGAGGTGATATGTGAGCAGGGCCTTAAGATGAACAGGTATTCACTTGTTCACAAAAGATCATTACAGTTTTAGGTAACCAAATGTGAAAGGCATGGAGGTAGGAAGGCTGAGCTTAGTTGTTATATTTTGGCTGTCATCTGCCACCTCCAGATCCATTCTCTGCCCTTCTCTTCCCTCCTCTTGTGTCCCAAGAGGCTGACCTCGTGAATTGCATCAACTTGTCTGCTGGCTTCTGGCTGGGTTTGGCACTGACAGATCAAGAGTGGGAGAAGAAGAAAGTCTTGTTATTTTTTCCTCACTCTTTCTCTGCTTTAGGTCTCATTTCTGACACTGACTGGAATTTTCCCTGATTACAGTTCCTACTAGGTAGGGACTTCTCCACAGCTCCAGCTCTCACTAGGTGCTGGTAACAATTTTCCATTGATTTACCCCTCCAGTTCAAGGGTGTAATGGCTTCCTGTTATTCTGAGACCCTGTATGTTTCACCATCTCTTGTTGATACCACTAACCCTGCCCACATTTTTGAAAGTTGTCAGTTTCATTTCCTGCGGGACCCTTGCAAATACAGCTGAGAACATCCACAGGTCTAGTTTTCACAGAATGTAAAGTTGTGGGTAAGGTGAGGGAGGACGGGAAGAAGATGAGACAGTCTACATGGCAGACTCTTGTATGACCCTTTTTTATGAAAGACCTTGTGTGAGTAGGTCATGAAGAGCCTTTACAAACCAATTTTGTTCTCAATTGGGAACTCCTGAGGTTTGTTGATCTGTTACACAGATGATTCCAGAATTAATAGTTACCATTTATTGAATATTTTCTGTGTCAGACACTTTATCTTCATTATCTCATTGAATCCTCACAACCCCTAAATGTGAGCACTTATTGATCTCAATTTTACAAGTGAAAAAACTAAGTCTCAGAGAAGAGAAGTAACTTGCCTACTGGATTGCTAATGAGTAGAAGAGGAAGGATTTGAACCTATGCCTGCCTGAGTCTAGAGTTTAGGTTCTTCACTAGACCCAGTTGGACGGTGAATTGGTCTATATAACTTTTAGGGTGTCTTTCAGCCCTAGAACTTCATACTCTATGGGGTAAGCAGGCATCTCCAACTAAGCTCATTGGCCCATCCATTAACTAAAGGTGCAGGTGGCACCTTGTGGGGTACATGCAGTGGTGTGAATGAGACTTCTTGGTTGGGCACAATGCCTTCATTTCCTGCAAATGTCCCTCCTGCTGGCCATGTCTTCCCCGTGTCTGGGCAGAAGCAGAACCATATAGCTAATTAATTCTGACAGAATTCCATTTTTAGAAATGCTAGTTATATCAGCTCCTCTGGTGGAAATCTGGCACTCCAGCAGGAGTGAGTGCCACCCGTAGTGCCAACCAGTGCTTGCTTAATTTAGCACTGGCACAGTCTAAGTTGATGTGGCTATTGAGTTTTGATATCAAATCATAGTTTGGTATCAAGCTTTAGGAAAATGAAAAGAGGAAACAACTTTGAATACCTACTCCAGGCTGGGCACTTTCCATTGATTCCTCACTACAACCCTGAGAGGCATGTGTCATGACCCACATGTTACGGGTGAGGAAACTAAGGCTTAGAGAGGGGAAGTAACTTGCCAGGGTGTAAGGTAGCTGACAAGTGTCAGAATAGGCATCAGAATCCAGACTCTACTTGACTTCTAAAGCCAATATTCTTTGCTACTGTATCATGTGACCAGCACAATATACTGGTTAAAACCTCAGAATTGAGGACTTCCCTGGTGGTCCAATGGTTAAGAATCCACCTTCCAATGCAGAGGACGTGGGTTTGATGCCTGGTCAGGGAACTAATATCCCACATGCTGCAGGGCAACTAAGCTCGCGCGCCTCAACTACAGAGCCCACGTGCTCTGGAGCCTGCGTGCCACAACTAGAGAGAAGCCCGCCCGCCGCAACAAAAGATCTCACGTGCCACAACTAAGACCTGATGCAGCCAAAATAAATAAATAAATAGGAAGGAAAAAAAAAACCCTCAGAATTGAGAACTTGGTTTTGAATCCTAGCTCCACCACTTCTTAGCTGTATGATCATGGGTAAGTCACTTAATCTTTCTGTGTCTCGGCTTCTTCATCTTTAACGTAGGAATAATAATATCTACCTCATAGTCTTGTTGTGAGGATTAAATGCATTCATATTTGTAAAGCACTGAGAAGAGTGCCTGATACAGAGTCAATGTCATATATTTTTAAAATAAATATAGAGCTATTTCTATCCCTTTAAAATCTCTTAATTCTTCCATTCTCAGGCCTGGAGAAGAAAAGAAAGGAACTAGATCAGGAGGCAGACTTTCCTAGAAGGAAATCAGATTTTCTACTAAAGCTGGAGAAAGGCTAAGGCTATTGACTGAACTGGAGAGACCCAACCTGCAAAACTTGAGAGAAAGTATATGGTGTCCATGTCTTGTGGTGAATTTCTGTGCCCACCCTCCCTTGTTCCCTCACTGCAGCTGGATGTTGCTTGGCCAGCTCTCTCTGACCTCCCTTTTACCTTCAGATCTGGAAATGGCTGCTGAGATGATAGCAAGAATGGACAGATAGTCATCTGGAGGACTGGAACCTTGACTATAGGTTATGGAAGCTGGGCTTGAGGATCATAACACCGTCTGGCTCAAAAAAAAAAAAACCTACATATGTTTCAGATTCCTTCACACTATTGTCAAGTTAGCAAGGGCAAGGAGGTGGTTCCATGGCCATACCTTCCTGACCCAGAATTGATAAAGATATATATCAGGTATAGATGTGTATATGTCAATGGATGCCTTAGGGTTTCCTGGAAGTGTGGGGTGGGAAGGGGGGAAAATATGATCTCCACTTACCACTGAAGACCCTTGTGTGAGTGGGGTAAAGTTGATGATAACCATGGAGACCCTAGCTGCCCTGTATAGGTATGTCCTTCATCATCATGGTCTGGGTATTGGTTATTACCCTTTGCTCAGCCAAGGATCATGGGCCCTTTAACATGGTTTTTGCAACTTCTTTATTCTCTAAGGCTGCCACCAGCCTAATGCTTCTCGCTGATTGAACACACACCCAAATGCCCAATAGTTACATTGTGAAGGGAGAAATGTACTATTTCTTGTGTTAGACACACCCAGGGGCAAATCCTAATACCACCAATTAATATCTGTGTGATCTAAGGTAAATTATTTAACCTTAGAGCTTCAGTTTTCTCATATCTAAAATTAGGACAACACTATCTCTCCCATGGCTGTTGTGAGGAATATATGAGAAATTCAGTGTAAAAATGTCTTGCAGAGGGCCTTTCCCTCCTCCATTGCCCAATTCTTTCTCTCAGCTAACAGTCAGCATCCTAAAACTTTCAGGGCTTTGAAAATGTAAGTTAATACTATAAATTCAAAGCCCTTCCTTCCCAATAACTAAGCTCCATAATTCCTTCTCATTTAGAATTGCTTAGGCCATGATCTGTAGAATGACCTTCTAGTCTTTACATGGATCTGAGGCACACCCATTAATGCTTCAGTTAGTCCCATGATTATTTCACCTCCTTTGCACTTCTGGGCACCTCCCCAGGACCATCGAATGCAGTTGAGATGGCCACATCTAGAGATGCCTCTCACATTTTAATCAGACATTTATGTATTTATTACAATTTTCTGGCAGATGGTCATAAAGTATCTTGACCAAGGGGTGCTTTCTCTAATTCACACAAAGGCTCCATATAAGCTAAAAGTAGTCCTTCAACTTTCCTATCCCAACTTGCTTCAGGCACTGGCCACACCCTTATTTACTCTCCCCTTGCTCCACCTCCAGCATCACAGCAACAACAATGAGAAGTTTCTTTCCCAATAGTTCAGGGCTTCCCTGGTGGCGCAGTGGTCAAGAATCCGCCTGCCAATGCAGGGAACACAGGTTCGAGCCTTGGTCCAGGAAGATCCCACATGCCATGGGGCAACTAAGCCCGTGTGCCACAACTACTTAGCCTGCTCTCTAGAGCCCACGAGCCACAACTACTGAAGCCCGCGTGCCTAGAGCCCGTGCTCTGCAACAAGAGAAGCCACCGCAATGAGAAGCCCGTGCACCGCAACGAAGAGTAGCCCCCGCTCGCGGCAACTACAGAAAAACCCACGCGCAGCAACGAAGACCCAACGCAGCCAAAAATAAATAAAATAAAATAAATAAATTTATCAAGAAAAAAACAAGAAAACTGGTTCAGCACTGGGTATTGGGGTCTTCTGTGTTAGAGAATGTTTCAGTAATGAAAATATGCTATGCTTGTACAGACTCAGGAGTCCATTCCTATCTAGGCTTTCACCATTTACTCTCTATGTAACTTTGCGCAAGTAACAATCTTTCTGAATTTCAAGTCTTGGTCTGTAAAATGGGACTAAAATGAGGTGGTTAAGAGGCTCAGATGAGACAATGTATATAAAACGTATACAATGTGCCTGCCAGGTGGTAGTACTTTTTTTTTATTTTACCCAGTTACCACCCTAACTCTTATGCCAGATCTACTGGGAAAGCTCAAGGATTCAGGTCTCTCCCACTTTATGCTTGACACACAATAGATGCTCAACAATGTTTATTTCCTTCCCTTGGTCCCAGGGGAACCCCAATTCCATTGTGGGGCTTGTTTCAACTTCCAAGGCCCTGAATTCTAGAAGCACAAATTATGCAAAGGCTCTGGATATGATTCTTATAAATTGTTCACTTTTGGTCAGGGCTGAGTCCCTTTCCCCCTTTGTCACAGTGGGACCAGTTTGGCTACTTAGCTGCCTATGTTTCTTTCCCAGAGCTCTTCAAATTCATTTAAAGGATATTTAGACCCATTTCCAAAGGTATTTTGTGATGTCTTATTCACTTCAGGGAAAGTAATGTGATTTCTTACTGAATATAAATATACCCTGGACAGCCAAGAGCCAAGGTTAATTTCTAGTTAAGTGTGAAATCAGCCAGCAGCAGAATAGTGCTTCTCTTCTATATCCCCTTCAGGACCTACGTACCCCCTTACAGAATACCTTTGAGGAAACACAATAAGCACTATTGTAATGACAGTAGGAGTGAACAATGTAGGAGGAAGGGAGAGTAAGGGAGTGTTGGAAAGACAGCTGCTTCCCAGAATAGTATAAAGGGTCCTCATGAGGTTGAAGGTACCTAAGTGACATCACCAGGAGCTTAACTGTCATAGGAGGAAGGATCCCCTATTCCTCAAGTCATAGGAATGACTTCAGACCATACTGTTGGAAACTGCACAGGGCAGAGTAGCTGGGTCTGGGTTATTGGCATGAAACTCCTGCATGAGAGACTAAGTATGGGGGGGACTGAGCCATGCATGAGGACAGCTTCCATAGGGTGTTGGGGTTCAGGGTGGCTAGTTACAGGGCCAAGGAACATGACAGTTTCCAGATAATCAGGTCATTGTATTGAGGAATCCAAGAATCAGGTGGTAGATAGATAACATCTGGGAAGATTTTGAATGGCAGAGCATGATCCACTAGCCCTGAATGGATAGAGAAGATTCCATTCCTGGATAGTAACTGAGGCAGCCACTACTACTACTACTACGACGACGACTACTACTACCACCACTGGTTAATATCAATTGAGCACTTACTTATTAAGGGCCAACCATGGTTATTTGGGTGAAGTAACTTGCCTATGGTGATTGAGGCATGAATATGGATAACGGTGTTTGAGTTCTTTTCAGTGGGGTTAGAGGCCAGGGCTAGCAAAGGAGACATGGAGAACAGAGGAACTCAGCCTCTACTGAGTCCCTCTAGATCTCAACCTCAGAAGGGAGACAGAATTCTGAGTCCTGCAGGATGGTAGCAGGGGTGGAGAAGAGGCGAGTGACAGTTAGGACTGAGCTTGTCCATACCCCACCTACCTCACATCCTGATGGCTTTGGAAGTTACAGTAGGATGGCACCTGCCAGCATCATGGTAGCTAGATGAGAACAGCTGAGGAAGCAGAAATAAGAGGAATAAATCCAGGGCTGACAACACTAGCGGAAACTTAGTTCCCACAGGCTTGCCGAAGGCTGGGAAATGTAAGACATAGTAAAAGCCATTGCCTAGCCCTGTTCTCCAAAACCAGAAAAACCCTCTTTTGCAGCCTTAATTTTAGGCACTTTTTTTGGATATGCTCAGGGCCTGGGTCTTCAAGAAATGGACCTCACAGAGGTTCAGAGGTAATGATACAACTTGAATGCAAACCAAAATAGGGAGGCCCGCCTGCTCTGCGAGGGCATTCCTGGGGCCGACCCATGTTGACCCCACCTACCTGGACTGACAGTCTCCTTTTCTTCCAGCCACTGAGAAAATGTTGGGCACCTTCACTTTGCACTCCATTGGCCCCATAAAACCCAGCAAGTCTCTAAATTTGATTCCTTCAGGATGCTCAGCTGTGCTGACTTGGGTTATCAGAATGCCAGGACTCTGAGGGCAAGCTTAGAGGATCAAAGGTGCAAGGGACTTTAACTTGGCCTCTATCTCCCCTCTAGGAGAATTTTCCCAGTCTGATAGAAGCCACAGGGGATTAGTTTAGGAATTTGTCTGGGTACGAATCCTGAATTCACCATTTCCTGGCTGTGGGAATGTGAGCAAATGATGTAACTATTCTGTGCCTGAATTTTCTCATCGGTAAAATGAGGCTAATACCAGTACTTACCTCAGAGAAATATTATCTGGACAAATTCAGTAGACCCATGCAAAGCACTTAGGCAAACATTTGGCATGTACTAGATGCTGTAAGTGTTAGCTCTTCTGGTCAGGTGATATGGGGAATACATGTCGAATACATGTCTTATCTTGGGCCTTTGGGAAAACTACTTCTGCCCCCTCCTCATCTTAGGTAGAATGTTACTAGTTAAGGGACTGGTCACCAGCATTAATGTGCCATCTAGGAATACCATCAGCTTCCAAAGAGTCCCCCTTGCACTCCAGCTACCACTTTTTTGGTGTGCTGCCTAATTGTGTCTGTGTGTGTTTGAGAAATGGGTGAAGTTGAACAACACGAATTTTTAACTTCCCATGTAGGTGGCATGTAAATGGTAATTTTTTTCTTCCCCAGGATTTAGTGGGGGACAACCATGTGTCTTTATGCTGAAAAGGGGTGCTTCTGTAGGGAGCTGCTCCGTGCTTGTTGTATGCAGCATTATGGTCCCCCATGAAGATCCCATATCCTAATCTCCAGGACTGTGATTACATGGCAAAAGAGATGTTGAAGATGTGATTAAGGTTACTACTGACTTTAAAATAGGGAGACTATCCTGGATTATCTGTGCAGGCCCAATGAAATTACCCCAATGAAAGGGCGAGACTTGAAGAGCAGAGGCAGAAGAGAAAGTTAGATACAGAAAAGGAAGCAAAAGTATTTAGCCTGAAGATAGAGGGGGCCATATGTTGAAAAAATGGGGACCTCAGTCCTACAACAAGGAACTGATTTCTGCCAACAACCAGTGAGCTTGGAAGATGATCCTGAGCCCCAGATGACAACTATGTCCCTGACTGATATCTTGATTTTAGTTAAGTGAGACCCTAAGAAGAGAATCCAGCCACACTATGCCGAACTTCTGACCTACAGAAACTGTGAGAGAATAAATGGAGGTTGTTTTAAGCCGCTAAATTTGTAGTCATTTGTTACAGCAGCAATATAAAACTAATACAATGTTTGTGGGCCTCACTTTGTACATGTCAAATGAGGGCAAAATACCTTGTCTTACCTACCTTATGGGTCTGTTATGAGAACAAAATGATGGACGTAAGTGTGCTCTGCAGAGTTTCAAGTTATAAAACTGTTAGGATATTCTCCAATAGGGAAAAAAATCGATCTGTTTTGAAACAATTGGATTGAAGCAATTAAGAGCTTAGAGCGCCTGACATTTCCCAGGAGAAATGCTGAGGGTCGGAGGGCTGATTCTCCTCTCCTGGAGAAGTAGTGCAGCATAGTTGAAATCAGAAAAGCTAGGTACAAGTCTATTTCTTATCTGTGTGACCTTGGGCAAGTTATGTCATCTCTCTGAGCTTCAATAAAATGTGGGTAATCATCCCTGCTCTGCCTAGGTGATATGGCTGTATGATGCTCAACTGAAGAAATGAGTGTGAACATGTCATGGAAACAAAGTACTCAGATGGAAGGCCTATTCATCCTCCCTAGTGTGTGCCTTACTGCTGGAAGCAGATATCTTGATTCTGGTAAACTAGTCACCCAAAGAAAGTAGAGTTGAAAGACCCTTGGGGTGGTACTCTGAGCACCTGTTTTCTGCCATTGGCTCTGGTGTGTGACTTTAGCCAAGTCCCTTCTCCTCTCTGAGTCTGTTTCTTCATTTTAAAAGTTTAGATTATAGTCAGTTGTCTTCAGCTAACGGGCATCAGAATCACCTGGAGAGATGGCAGATGGAGGACGAGCAAAAATGTTCTCTTTTTTACAAGTCTCTCCTACCCCCAATAAACTATCCCCCCCCCAAAGCCCAAATCAGAGGAGCTTTATTAAAGTATGTAGGAGTTTCATGTAAAGTATGCCCTATTCAGGATATAGGAGTTGATTCCCAAGTATGTGGTTTGAAGCAGCTGGTTCTCAAAGGAGTCTGGATGCCTTGTTACACTTCAATTAAAATACCGGCCAATTTCAAACCAGTTAACTAGTCATGCTTCTCCCAGTTCCTTGCAATTCCCATTAATGTTGCTTTGTTATGACTGATATTTCCTCCCAGAATACTCCTTCTCATGTGAACTAAAGATACTAATCTCTGGCCAGACAAAACCCGGTAGAATTGTCCATGTTTTCATTACAATGTTGACTGTAGTAAAAGCCATAGCTGAGAATAACTGAATGTCAAAGCTGAAAAGGCCCTTTGGTTTAAAGACAGACAACTTGGGAGGGACTTGCTCAGCATTACAGAGAGGCAGTGACAGAGGTGAGTGTGGACCCCAAACGCTCCTGAAGGGAGCTCTTTCCAGTGCTCCATGTTGCCTTTCTATTGCCTTTGATGCTCAGAGGTTTGAAAGTCAAGTAACTTCCAGTCTTATTTCCTAGGCTGGTTTCACTATTCTTTGAAGTAGAAAAACTTAATTTATATGTCATCAAAGTATAATGCCATGTACAAAGCAATGTAAGAAGCAGGCAGCTATGGACACAATCTTTGTAAACACTTCCAACATACCAGATTGGCCTTATCTGCCATTTTTGGTCTTTGCCTCACAAAGAGGTCTCCTACCTCAACCTGCTTTGTTGTCTTAAATGCCTTACAATCAGTGCTTCTCAGACTTTAATGTGCATAGCTATCTCCTGGAGACCTTATTAAAATACAAATTATGATTCCAGATGTCTGGGATGGGGCCCAGGAATCTGCATTTCTCATAAGCTCCCAGGTAATGCTGATGCTGAGGCTGTTTATAGACCACATTTGGAGTAGCACGACTTGCAGATGTTGTTAGTCTCATTTCTAAACATCTTCTCCATTTACTGTCAACATTCCTTTACCACTGGAGGTAGTATGCTGTATTAGAAACAGGAACGGCCCTGTAGCTTCTAGTCCTGGGTTTCTATCAATCCCTAACTGTGTGACATTGGGCAAATCATTTCTCATCTTCCTTAGCCTCAAGTTTCCTTATCTGTAGAATGGGGCTGTCAGCTGTCACACAATGATGTTGTGAGGCCTCAGGGAATAACTGGGCTTGGTGCAAAATAGACTGTAGATGGAGATGCCTAGGTACAAAAAGATTCTGGGCCTACATTTCCTTAGAATTGCAGAAGACAACATGAGCAGTGGATCATGCAAAATATGCCCAAAGATTGTTTCCATGACAAAACTGTAGGTGGAGGCCATTAATACTAGACAGTCTGCATACTTTATTAAAAGTCACATTAATGGACCCCAGGATCTAATTCTTTTTCTTCTGATGTTACATATGTATTTCACAAATGTGTCTTTCTAGCACCTATTAATGTCCTTGGTATCAAGTGATTCTTTTCCCTATGAAAATGAAGGTTTTTCTTCAAAAACATCTCTTCAAGGTATCTTGCTTTTCTCTGAAATTTTTAAATGCTTCTGAAGCTTTTTCTGGGCTTGTAATGTGTCAAGGCCATTTGTCTGTAGCCACATTAAAAATAGTATCATTGATCTACATTCTCTCAAAAGCAATTTTTCTAGTCACAGAAATACTTTATTTGTTCTAGCTATTACAGAATTAAGGAACTTCTTGAAAAGGGAAGGATTCTTTCCCACAATTGCAACTTATTTTAGAAATACTCTACATGACACCACTTTATTACTCAATTTGGATGCTGAGTTTTGCCCCTCAGTGGCTGGGCAACACACTCCATCTTTTTTTAAACAAAAACTTCAATAATATTTATTATTCTAAATCATCTCTTAACTTTTGCTATCATCACCACAGAAAACCCTTAATAGGGGTTTGATCCCAAGGCATCAAGTCCTGCAGAAGCACCAAGACCATTTCTATTTCTCAAACCATGTGTGGATGCCGCCCGTCTCTTGGGGTAAAACTGCACATGCTAGAACCTTGGTGAAGTAACAGACATATACAAGGACCTTTCTCTCTTTGAAAAACAGCTAAGCCAAGGACTTGACAACTACCAACTAAAATATAAATCCTTCATGTCACAAGGTAAAAGTAAATGATCCGTTTTAAGACATTATCAAATGGGCATTCTGAAGGTGAGGAGAAAACATAACTCAGAAATCTCTTTCAGCCCAGTTTTTATTCCCCTGTAAACTGGACCTTCATCCCCTCCTTCCCCTCAAATACTTGCCTTTTAATATTTTGTTAAGTAGGTCAGCTCCAGTATTATGGCCTTTATATGGCAAAGGGAAAACAACATGGAGTGCAGAGTCAGAGAAAGCTGGATTAGAATAATAATTCTGTTATTTACTTTCTGTGTGACCTTGAGCCAGTTAATTTTAGCCTGCTGGGTCATAAATCCTTTATCTGTAAAATGAGGAGGATAGCATCCACTTGCATGATTATTGTAGGGACTAAATGATATAATGTATATGAAGCATCTAGCACTTAGTAGGTGCTTAATAAATGTTATCACTGACAGCTCAACATTTACAGTTCATCCATTGCCAGTTTCTCCTACCTGCTGGCCGAGGTATGCAGATAATTTCCTACAATTGACACGCTTCAATTATCACCCCCTTCCCATAGCCTCTTCTGAATGACTATCCATCCATCAAGCCTAGGACAAGCCAGTCTCATTCCACAGAAGCTTTTGCTCTTTAAATCAGAGAACAAAAGGGTAGGTGCTGAGGTTCATTCTTTGGGTATAGCCCAGGGCAGGGGTAGAGCCAGCCAGGCACTGCTCCTTGGCTTCCAGTCAGACTGGTGATCCCAACTCTTTAGGCCAGGCCTAAAGATCTGTGTCCCAGGAAACACATAGCAATCTCACAGCCACATTTCTGGGACACATATTCTACTGGAATTGTGGTGGCTTTCCCTGGTTCTCAATAATCTCTCAATATTTGTAGTGGTGACTGTGGAATTTCCCCCCAAGGAAACCAGATTGAAATCATGTCTCTAATATCTTCAAAGGTACTGAGGCCCCATTGGCCACTGCTTCTGTGGCTAAAACCTGCACACCTGCTTTGTTTAGCTAGTCATCTAATGGGACAGAGCAGAGAGGCCACAGCTCTGAGACTGTGGCTCAATGAGTACTTCCTGAGTGAGGCTAGTAGGTCTCACAGAGATTCCCTTTGAGGGTGAGCAGCAGGTAGAATGGTGCCCACTTGGCTTACTTTCTCCTGGTTTTTTTAGCAACTTTGCCTTTGAGACTGGGTAGAGCTGAGAGTTCAATATGGCCACCTGGGCACATCGTCATTAAGAATGTCATCAAATTGCTACTCAATTACTTCCACAAAGGCTCTCAGTGTGTTTAGCTTACATGTTACTAACTCATCAATAAGCCATATTTAGAGTTCAATCTTGAAAGTAGCTATTGCCTTTCAGTAAAACACTGTTCCAAAGGCATCTCAGAGTTGGTTTGGGCATGGGTGCATTCTCTTTCTCATCTCCCTCTCCCTTACCCTCTCTCTCGCCTCCCCTCTCCCCATGTCTATGCTTCTTTCTCAGTACTATAGTCAGTGCACTAGTGGGGCCTGGCTATAAGAGTCCAATAGGAAAGTCCTTTCTCTCACACTGGACCACATTATAATTACACAGAACCTAAAGACAGGCTGTCTTAAAGCCCACCCTAAAGCCAAGGCACCTGTGTGGAAACAAGAGATGACACTTTCTCCAGCAGCTTCTCTTCAACAAACAGGAATCAGAAATGTCTACTCGTCAGATTTCTGACTCACTACACTAACTGTGTTTTAATTCCTTTCCAATGATTGAAATAGCAAATGAGGAAGACCAGGAGCTTATGTCTGGAAGTCCCATTTGGTGGCAAATATGTGTGGCCCAAGAAAGAGGGTAAAAGCCAGATCCTCAAAATGATGGCCATTAAAGCGACCAATCATAAGGCCCCTTGCTAGATAAGCATGGTGTAATGGAAAGAACCTTGTGTAGGTGCCCAGGGATGTGGTATCTTGTTTACACATGGCTGCTAACTTGCTCTGCCTCAGTTTCCCCAAAGGTAAACTAAGGAGTTAGACTAAATAATTCTGAAAGGCCTTTCTAATCAAATATTTTATAGGTCATAAAAAGAGTCTTTTATCTCAAAGGCTGTGGTTCTTAACCTTTATTGTGTCACAGGCCCAATTTGAAATTCACTAGAATTTTATGGACCATCTCCTCAGAAAAGGCACATTGAAAAGGCATACCATTTCAGAGGCTTTATGAAGTTCCTGAATCCACAGATATTGGGTTAAGAACTGTTTCTTTCAGGTGATAAAACAGCTTATCTGCATAAGGCAGACATGAAGCAACAGTGACAACTGCCTGGGCTCAATCCATCTTAACAATTCTCCCCAGCATTTGACCCAAAAGTGGAACTCCTGCAGAACAAACACAGTCTGCCTTTTTTAAAAGAACTGTCTTCAGCTTTTGTTTCTTTCTTGATTGCTTGGAAAGGAAGCTGTCAGGAGAAAACAGGAGGAGGAATAATTCAAACAGACCTAGGCTTTGACATGTAAAACATGCTTTGCAGATTTGTCCTAAGCGGCTGTATGCAAAAGCAGGAAGGCCTGAGTCCACTTGGAGGGATTGTGGGGGCATCACTCATTCTGTCTGGTCCCATAAGAGCAGACACATTCTTGGCAATATATTACAGCGCCAAAGCTCCAAACTGGCACCAGGGTCCATATCCTCTGTAAGAGACATATTAAGATTCTCGAAAGTTCAGCAAACATTCCTACTCCCCTACTTCCAAGGTAAGCAATGGACCCAACTCAAGTAACTTCTGGTTCAGGGTAAGACTTCTGAGATAAATCTTTAGTCCCAAATCTTTCAGAGCTAGATGGCCTTTTGAGAAGGCAGGAAGTTCAGAGAAGAGTTGAAAACTGAGCTCCTCTCTTCGACTCAGGTCGGTGGATAGCTTGGTTTCTGCAGTCTGGCTTGAGGGAGTTCAGCCATTCACAGTCTTATAGGAGCTCAAGATAGACCTTCTGAGGGAATGAAGACAGAATACAAAGGAGAAATAAACTTGTGTCTAGGACGTGTGTCCCTTATTTTATAGCATCCCAGAGCCTGAAGGTGCAGGGCCAGGAAAGATCTGTTCTTCAGCACACAAGGGTTTGAAGAAGACTCTTCTAGAACCTGGAAAGGGTCCCCTGAGGCCAAGGCTTTTAAAACCTGAAAGGGAAAGAAGAGAGTAAGGAATTAGCTAGGACTGGTTAAACACTTAACAGCCACTGAGCAGTAGGCCCTCTCTTGGTAGGTAGCTAATCTTCCGAGCAATAGCGGCTGGGTAGAAAAAGGTCCTTATAACTCAGATCCCATGAAACTGTCCTAATACGGTGCTAAAATCAGGGCTGAAACTGTGTAAGCCTGAACTCTAATCCCCAAGAAGTCTACAGAAGATACAGATGCCTGATACCTCTGAGATTACCCACCTTGCTGAATGGCCACTGCCTTTATGGCCCTACAATAACTCCAAACTTCCTTTTACTGGGACTTCACCTTCATGAGAGCTGATAAGAAAATGCTTATCTACCCATAGACCTCTGAGGACTGGCAGTGATATGAAGAAAAGGAAGGCTGAGGAGTACATGGAAAGCTCTGCTCCAGATACCTGGATCTGATTTATGTGTGTACTGGTTCATGTCATGCCAGCAATCTGATTGTCAATCAGAACTCCTAGTAGAGAAAGAAATTTCCATGATCTCCATGGTTCTGGTGATCTCAGTAAGTTACTTATCCCCTCTGAACCTCAGTTCCTTTATTTGTTGAGTGAAAATACATATTAACGTCCCTATTTCTGGCATTTGATATGGACTAAATGATATAATGGAAGTGAAAATGCTTTGCATTAGACAAATATAAAGAACTAAGGATGAAGGTTCAAGGGGTAAGACTGAAATTGTGATTTGATCTGAAGGAATGAAGTTCCCCTACAGATACTAAGGTAGACTCTTGGGACCTGCTATAATATCAAATGAGAGGTTACTGATATTCTTATAGACCTAAAGGATGTCAGAGTTAAAAGGTTCCAAACATTTCATCTTACATATTGGGAAATTGAGGCCCAGAGAAGGAAATGTAATTGCCCAAAATGTCACGATTTAGGATTCCTAATGACCTTGATTCAAAGGCAATTTGTAAAACTATACTGTAGTTTGGCTGAGCAAGAAAGAAAGGAAACTTAAAACACAGAGAACCTCATAATTAAAAGGCAGTAAGTTTAAGGGTCAGGTAATTACAGGGTAGTGAACTGAGGCATGGAGGTGAATTCCCACCCTCTGGACCTACATGGCACTCCAGTCCTCAAAAACTCAGATCTCATAAAGAAGGTATATGTGTAACAATGTTTTGTAATCAGGGATGGATACTACATACCTGAGGCCTCAACTCTCATCTCCAGGAAGTCTGCCTTGAGAACTGTGGGTAAAGGAGGAAAGACATTTCACTAAGACTCTAGAAATCAGAACTGGAAAGGAAAGCAAGTGGATGGGTGACCCTTCCAGGACGGTGGCAATTAGGCCATTTGAAAAACGAGGAAGTGATTCCATCCAGATGTTTCAAAACATCTCACTCCATGCTTATAGGTGGGGCTACCTCTCTGCCAGATTTAGAGAGCCCAGTATCCCAGACACAACGACATCTTTCAGGTGCCAGCACAATCCTTCGAGTGCCATACTATGGGAGGCAAGGGAAGACCAGAGAAATTGGCCCAAGACCAAAGACTACATTCTGTGATTATCTCCAATGGGAAAAGGGCAAAGAGGGAAGGCAAGTGCCTTGTGAAACATGAATCTTTCTTTGCCTTGAAGACCAAACCAGCCTCTTGATGTGCTTAGATTGGTCCTAAAGTAGCCTTGTCTGGGGATGGTTGGAGGCAAGAGACAATTCTGGAGAATCAAGCTCCCTATAATTTGGCCAGAAAATCCCAGACAACATCTTGCCCCAGGGCTATATCCTGAACATTGTTTTTCTCTTCTCTCTTAAGTCTATTTATACCTACTCCCTGAGTGATCTTATTCCCATCCATGATTTCAATCCCCATCAAATACTGAGACCCCCCCCCCACAAGGTTACTATTCACATTGTAGTATATGTGAATGCCCCTATAACTTTGTACAGTGGCTGTACTTAACAGTTCTACCTCTAAACCTATGTAGATCCAGCCCCAATTACTAGTCTAAGTTGCAGTTACCCACTGGACATCTCTATCTGATGTCCCAAAGAGTCTTCATACACACTGTGTCCAAAATTGAGCAGAGAAACTTTCCCACAAAACCTGTTCCTCCATGATTAATTATTGCTACCATCTACCTAACTGCCCAAGTTAGACTTTTTTCTCTCTTAATCTTTCTCCAATGCTCCATGTTTGAAAAGTCAGCAAGGTCTTACTGAGTCTACCTCAAATCTGTCCTTTCATTCCATTCCTATTGACAATGCCATACATCAGGACCTCATCAACTCTTGCCAGGATGATTAGCCTCCTAACTGGTCTCCCTGCCTCCAGGTTTTACTCTCCCAACTATCTTCCTCATTACCAGCAGAATGTGTGTGTGTGTGTTTTAAAATAACTCAGGCAGCTTAGAATATGCATTGTCATGCTGAAAAGTTTTCCATGACACCCCATGGACTACAGAATAAAGACCAAACTCCTTAGTATGTCATATAAGGCCTTTACAATCTGGCCCCAATCCATCTTCTTGGCCTCAACTCTAGCTAAGCTTCCTTCTTCTCACCCCCACATTCTAGCCAAAGTGGAACACTAATCACTTTGTGAACCTGCCTTGCATAAGCTATTCTGCCTTACTGAAATGTCTTCCCCTCCCTTCTCTTCTTGATGAGCCACTTCTCATTTTCTTTTGAGTTTTTAATATTTTTAATTGTTGTATTGTAGAAGGGAGATGAATGAGAAGTGAGGTCATTCAAATGTCAGGTTACATAGAGTCAGGCGTACAAACTGGAAGCAAAAAGGGCAGAGAAAAGGTTAAACAGATCATTTTCATTAGAGATGAGATGGGATTGACTGTGGCTAGTCTAAGAATCTTGACCAGTAGCCAGCATGTAGGTGCACTGATGCAAGTGGTGGTTACAGAATCGGGGCCTAGACAGAAGGGGTGCTTTCCTTATGTGGATGCTGAGTGGGAGGAACCTGTGGGTACCTAGGAAGGTGGCTTATTACATATTGGAGGACTGGTGTACCCACCTTGGTCTTACCCACAATCCTGCCAAGATGGAATCTGGGGATAAGGAACAGGATTAAATTTAGGTTCCAGAGGCCTGGACATAGGATTGGTCAGGTCGTCCTCCAGCCTGAAGTGTCTGCTTTGACCACAGTGCCCTATGTTGCAGTTGGTCCAAGACTTCCCTGAGCACTAAATGACAAAGCCCAGGCAGTGGTTACCAATCTTTCCACACTTTCAACACCAGGTTGGCTATAGTTTCCCTATTAAAAGTCAGGCTGCCTTAAAGATTCTGTTGGACTTTGTTCATGCCTAGTATGTATCCCTCTCAATGCCTTGGTTCCCTGTCCAAAGCTACAGATCAATCCCTCACATTTTCAGTGTATTCTACCCATCTTTCAAGCCCCATCTCAGATATCACTTCCTCTAAAAAGCTTTCCTTTAGATATGCCCAGTTCATTCTGTTAATTCTAGTTTGCTTCATTCTATTTCCCTGGTATTTATTCTCATATGGCTTATCCTAGGGAGGTTGGAAGGACCACCAGGAAGTAGGAAGTAGTCCTGCTCATAAGCAGATACTTTATTAAGAATATAAAGTATTCTCTCTCTTTCTGTTTTTCTTTTTTTCCCTCAAGCCTATCTGATTAAGCCTGCTTTAAAAATGTCCTAGGTGAAAACTTTATCTTCATTCTATCAGTAAGAGAAATCTGGGGCTTTGACCTCACTTTCATTTGTTATGGTAGAATAAATGGTAAATTATTGTCTAAGGAGAATTTGGCCTAGTCTAGAGTTCCCTGTGGCTGACTGCCAAGCAGAACTAGGGTGACCTGCTGTTCAGAATCATGTCCTGGTGAGTCGGGTCCCACAGTTTTAACTAGATGATGTCAAACCTATCCCAGCTCCAGTGCTAGTAAAGGCACATTGTTCTGCTTTTAACTGAATACCTGGAAGAGTTACACGCCTGTCACCCATCAGGAAGCACAATTTTGAACTCTCTGATAAGCAACATTGAATAAACTCACAGAAGAGTGCCTGAAGGCTAAGCAATCATTTCTCCAGGTGTTCTAGTCTAAAGGGTCCCAAATGATAGGCCTTGGAAAGCCTGTACCAGCACTTGAGGAATTTTAAAAACAAATTAACTGGAAGAAAGAAATAAAGGAAGGAAATTTTAAAAACCCAGACTCCCAGGCCCTACTCCTGGAGATTCTGTTTTAGTGGGTCTAGAGCAGAAGGCAGGAATCTGTGTTCATTTTATTTTCCCTCAAAATTTTCCAGGTGATTTATATATTCAGCCAGTTCGAAAACAACCACCTAAGTCTAATGTTTACCTCTGAAATGAGGGCTATGCTTATTCTAAGGCTGTTTATGTTAGAATATTGCTTTCTATATATTCCTATCAGCTGCCCTTTTAGAATATAATAGGGTCTAAATAAGTAAACTAACAAAAAAAATTAGACCTACATCAAGCATAAAGTTTTTGCAATACCACTTGGCATGTGAGTACTCTATGTGTGTGTGTGTGAGAGAGAGAGAGAGGAGAAAGAGAGAAAGAGATGGAAAGACAGAGTCAGAGAGGCAGAGACAACAGATACAGAGATAGACAAAGAAAGAGAGACATGGAGAGAGACAGAAAAAGAGTCAAAGAGATAGGGAAACAGAGACAAAGAAACAGAGATATAAGTAGAAAAACACAAGGAGAGACATAAAGAGACTGAGAATTACAGAGACAGAGAAAGAAACAGTGTTCAAGAGACAAATGGACAAGAGTGACAAAGGCAGAGAGACACACAGGTATAGAGACAAAGACAGAGACACAGGGTAAGAGACAGGGAGACAGAGAGACAGTGTTGGGGGAGAGAAAGGAACAAACACAGACAGAGAGAAAGAGACAGAGCTACAGAGAAACAGAAAAATAGAATGTTAAGAGAGCAAATGACATGCTCATGATATATTTATTAAAAAGTGATTTGGTTTCATTTCTGTCACCTGCATCTCTTACCTTCCTGTTTTCCGGGAAGCTGTTTCAAAGAACCTGGTCCTGGAAGCCACCCTGCAAAGAGAAGCCAACCAAGTCCCATGAGTTGCTCTGGAATATGTGTGGGAACCAATGGCCAATGGAAAGGAAAAGAAAATATGAACCAGATAGGCCACCAATGCCAGGCTCTGCCTTAGCTTGCAAAGGATCTCGGTCTGAGGAAAAACCCAAGTATCAGAATGTGAAATGGCTCAGAGACCATAGGCACCCCCAAGGCTATGGCTGATACCCTTTGCTCCCCCTTGGTTCAGAATGGTCTAAGTATGTTGCCCATTCAGACTACTCTTGGGAGAAATAAGTGAAACAAGTTCTTGGTTTCAGAGTATAATTTTTGGCATTTTTGGCTAAGTGTAATTTTGGCAATTTTGGCTAAGTGTAAATACACTTAGCTAATTAGTCCAAACGGTAGAGGCTCTGTTTTTCTTATTTTCTCAATTTTACAATTATGGAAAATAAGAGACACAAGAAAAAGGAACACTAGGAGGCAGGATACTGAGAGGGATCCCAGGCACTGGCTGAGGAGAGGCCGGCCAGCCTAGTTTTGTGGCCAAGAAAAGCTGGTCCCTGAGAGGTGCTGTGGCCCCACCTTAGCGGCTCTATCCCTGATTCCTTGGCTTACAGGCTAGCCTCAGGAAGGCCTGTTGGATATTAGCTCTGCTACTACCCTGTAAGAGGCTCTCTGGAGAATCTGAGCCATTTTGGAAGATTTTTAAAAATCATACCCTCTCTTTAAAAAAAAAAAAGCCTCAAAGCACACGTAAAATGACCAAATCTGTTCATTAAATTACTTTTAAAACCAGTAGTAATAAGAAGAAAAACAAATTTCCAGAGGCAAAGAAGCATGAAAGCAGCCAGTAATCTTATCACCCTAGAGAGATCAGGGCGACTAAGAAAAATGTGTCTCCTATCGGGTACTAAGATTTAAACACCTCAGCTTTAGGAAAAATCTCCCAGCTTTAAGTGTTGAGTAGAACACTCTGAACAGAGCTGGTCTGCAACAGTCCCCTACACTATGAAGTGAATGATACCCTGGAGTTGTGCATTGTACACCCTTCACAACCATAACGGTGATCCTGAAAGCATTCTTAGTGGTCTAAGGTGGGCTTTAGGTCAAGGTTGAAAAACAACCCTACTTACACAGACGATGGGATTTCCCCTGCATTGCCAGTCACTATATCTGGCTTTGGTTCTGGTTTCTGGGTAGTAGTTGCCCGGCAGGGAGGATCTGGAGGCCTCACTGGGGGTCGGATGATGGTTGGCTTTTCTCCTGGAGGCCGCACTATGCTGAAACTGTCAGAGTCTCCTGGAAAAGAGAACAACAAGAACTTGGACAGTGAGCCAAATGGAACACTACTCCTCAGCAGGTACCCAATATTGCAGCTATCTTGGCCACCTCCCTTGGTCCCCATTTCTTTTTGGTAACTAACAACTCTGGATTAAAAAAAATATTCTTCCAGCAGCTGTCCTTTCAGAAAGTCTATGTTTGAACCTCAGCTCTGGAGCTTCATATTTGTGTGACTTAGGGCATGTCACATCAATTTGCTCAGTCTCAGTTTCCTCAACGATATAATCAAGACTCATAATATATTATCTTACAGAGACATTGAGAGGATTTACTTAGGTAGTAATATGTTTAGTACTGTGACTGGCACATAGCAGGTGCTTAGTCAACGTTTGATGATAAATTTGTTATATTCATCATCACCAAAAATGAGTCTCTTCTCACTTAAGCCTTAACTATTGTGGCAGTCTCCAAACTCACCTTTCTGCCTCTATGTCTCTAGTTTCCAGCTCACTCAGTACAAAATAAATACACATAATTTTTAAATAAAATGATTCTGACAGGAATATGGTGAAACATATGCATGCACACATTGCTGGTGGCACTGTACACTGGGATTATTCTATCCAGATAGCCATCAAGAATTCTGGAACAGAGTCTCATCCACCAGAGGGCAGACAGCCGAAGCAAGAAGAACTACAGTCCTGCAGCCTGTGAAACAAAAACAACATTCACAGAAAGATAGACAAGATGAAAAGGAAGAGGGCTATATACCAGATGAAGGAACAAGATAAAACCCCAGAAAAACAACTAAATGAAGTGGAGATAGGCAAACTTCCAGAAAAAGAATGCAGAATAATGATAGTGAAGATGATCCAGGACCTCGGAAAAGAATGGAGGCAAAGATAGAGAAGATGCAAAAAATGTTTAACAAAGACCTAGAAGAATTAAAGAACAAACAGAGATGAACAATACAATAATTGAAATGAAAACTACACTAGAAGGAATCAATAGCAGAATAACTGAGGCAGAAGAACGGATAAGTGAAGTGGAAGACAAAATGGTGGAATTCACTACTGCAGAACAGACTAAAGAAAAAAGAATGAAAAGAAATGAAGAGAGCCTAAGAGACCTCTGGGACAACATTAAACGCAACAACATTCGCATTATAGGGGTTCCAGAAGGAGAAGAGAGACAGAAAGGACAGAGAAAATATTTGAAGAGATTATAGTCGAAAACTTCCCTAACATGGGAAAGGAAATAGCCACCCAAGTACAGGAAGCACAGAGAGTCCCATACAGGATAAACCCAAGGAGAAACACGCTGAGACACATAGTAATCAAACTGGCAAAAATTAAAGACAAAGAAAAATGATTGAAAGCAGCAAGGGAAAAACGACAAATAACATACAGGGGAACTCCCATAAGGTTAACAGCTGATTTCTCAGCAGAAACTCTACAAGCCAGAAGGGAGTGGCATGATATACTTAAAGTGATGAAAGGGAAGAACCTACAACCAGGATTAATCTACACAGCAAGGATCTCATTCAGATTCGATGGAGGAATCAAAAGCTAAGAGAATTCAGCACCACCAAACCAGCTCTACAACAAATGCTAAAGGAACTTCTCTAAGTGGGAAACACACGAGTAGAAAAGGACCTACAAAAACAAACCGAAAACAATTAAGCAAATGGTCCTAGGAACATACATATCGATAATTACCTTAAACGTGAATGAATTAAATGTTCCAATCAAAAGACACAGGCTTGCTGAATGGGTACAAAAACAAGACCCATATATATACTTTCTACAAGAGACCCACTTTAGACCTAGGGACACATACAGACTGAAAGTGAGGGGATGGAAAAAGATATTCCATACAAATGGAAATCAAAAGAAAGCTGGAGTAGCTATACTCATATCAGATAAAATAGACTTTAAAATAAAGAATGTTACAAAAGACAAGGAAGGACACTACATAATGATCAAGGGATCAATCCAAGAAGAAGATATAACAATTATAAATATATATGCACCCAACATAGGAGCACCTCAATACATAAGGCAACAGCTAACAGCTATAAAACAGGAAATCGACAGTAACACAATAATAGTGGGGGACTTTAACACCTCACTTACACCAATGGACAGATCATCCAAAATGAAAATAAATAAGGAAACAGAAGGTTTAAATGACACAATAGACCAGATAGATTTAATTGATATTTATAGCAAATTCCATCCAAAAACAGCAGATTACACTTTCTTCTCAAGTGTGCACGGAACATTCTCCAGGATAGATCACATCTTGGGTCACAAATCAAGCCTCAGTAAATATAAGAAAATTGAAATCATATCAAGCATCTTTTCTGACCACAACACTATGAGATTAGAAATGAATTACAGGGGAAAAAACGTAAAAAAGACAAACACATGGAGGCTAAACAATACGTTACTAAATAACCAAGAGATCACTGAAGAAATCAATGAGGAAATCAAAAAATACCTAGAGACAAATGACAAGGAAAACACGACGATCCAAAACCTATGGAATGCAGCAAAAGCAGTTCTAAGAGGGAAGTTTATAGCTATACAAGCCTACCTCAAGAAACAAGAAAAATCTCAAGTAAACAATCTAACATTGCACCTAAAGCAACTAGAGAAAGAAGAACAAACAAAACCCAAAGTTAGCAGAAGGAAAGAAATCATAAAGTTCAGAGCAGAAATAAATGAAATAGAAACAAAGAAAACGATAGCAAAGATCAATAAAACTAAAAGCTGGTTCTTTGAGAAGATAATCAAAATTGATAAACCATTAGCCAGACTCACCAAGAAAAAGAGGGAGAGGACTCAAATCAATAAAATTAGAAATGAAAAAGGAGAAGTTACAACAGACAGTGCAGAAATACAAAGCATCCTAAGAGACTACTACAAGCAACTCTATGCCAATAAAATGGACAACCTGGAAGAAATGGACAAATTCTTAGAAAGGTATAACCTTCCAAGACTGAACCAGGAAGAAACAGAAAATATGAACAGACCAATCACAAGTAATGAAATTGAAACTGTGATTAAAAATCTTCCAACAAACAAGTCAGGACCAGATGGCTTCACAGGTGAATTCTATCAAACATTAAGAGAAGAGCTAACACCCATCCTTCTCAAACTCTTCCAAAAAACTGCAGAGGAAGGAACACTCCCAAACTCATTCTATGAGGCCACCATCACCCTGATACCAAAACCAGATAAAGATACTACAAAAAAAGAAAATTACAGACCAATATCACAGATGAATATAGATGCAAAAATCCTCAACAAAATACCAGCAAACAGAATCCAACAAAACATTAGAAGGATCATACACCACGATCAAGTGGGATTTATCCCAGGGATGCAAGGATTCTTCAATATACGCAAATCAATCAATGTGATACACCATATTAACAAATTGAAGAATAAAAACCATATTATCATCCCAATATAGGCAGAAAAAGCTTTTGACAAAATTGAACACCCATTTATGATAAAAACTCTCCAGAAAGTGGGCATAGAGGGAACCTACCTCAACATAATAAAGGCCATATATGACAAACCCACAGCAAACATCATTCTCAATGGTGAAAAACTGAAAGCATTTCCTCTAAGATCAGGAACAAGAGAAGGATGTCCACTCTCACCACTATTATTCAACATAGTTTTGGAAGTCCTAGCCACAGCAATCAGAGGAGAAAAAGAAATAAAAGGAATATAAATTGGAAAAGAAGAAGTAAAACTGTCACTGTTTGCAGATGACATGATACTATACATAAAGAATCCTAAAAATGCCACCAGAAAACTACTAGAGCTAATCAATGAATTTGGTAAAGTAGCAGCATACAAAATTAATGCACAGAAATCTCTTGCATTCCTATACACTAATGATGAAAAATCTGAAAGAGAAATTATGGAAACACTCCCATTTACCATTGCAACAAAAAGAATAAAATACCTAGGAATAAACCTACCTAAGGAGACAAAAGACCTGTATGCAGAAAACTATAAGACACTGATGAAAGTAATGAAAGACAATACCAGCAGATGGACAGATATACCATGTTCTTGGATTAGAAGAATCAATATTGTGAAAATGACTATACTGCCCAAAGCAATCTAGAGATTCAATGCAATCTCTATCAAATTACCAATGGCATTTTTTACAGAACTAGAACAAATCATCTTAAAATTTGTATGGAGACACAAAGGACCCCGAATATCCAAAGCAGTCTTGAGGGAAAATAACGGAGCTGGAGGAATCAGACTCCCTGACTTCAGACTATACTACAAAGGTACAGTAATCAAGACAGTATGCTACTGGCACAAAAACAGAAACATAGCTCAATGGAACAAGACAGAAAGCCCAGAGATAAACCCACGCACCTATGGTCAACTAATCTATGACAAAGGAGGCAAAGATATACAATGGAGAAAAAACAGTCTCTTCAGTAAGTGGTGCTGGGAAAACTGGACAGCTACATGTAAACGAATGAAATTAGAACACTCCCTAACACAATACACAAAAATAAACTCAAAATGGATTTGAGACCTAAATGTAAGACCCGACACTATAAAACTCTTAGAGGAAAACATAGGAAGAACACTCTGACATAAATCACAGCAAGATCTTTTTTGATCCACCTCCTAGAGTAATGAAAATAAAAGCAAAAATAAACAAATGGGACCTATTGAAACTTAAAAGCTTTTGCACAGCAAAGGAAACCATAAACAAGATGAAAAGACGACCCTCAGAATGGGAGAAAATATTTGCAAACGAATCAGCAGACAAAGGATTAATCTCCACAATATATAAACAGCTCATGCAGCTCAATATTAAAGAAACAAACACCCCAATCCAAAAATGGGGAGAAGACCTAAATAGACATTTCTCCAAAGAAGACATACAGATGGCCAAGAAGCACACGAGAAGCTGCTCAACATCACTAATTATTAGAGAAATGCAAATCAAAACTACAATGAGATATCACCTCACACCAGTTAGAATGGGCATCATCAGAAAATCTACAAACAACAAATGCTGGAGAGAGTGCAGAGAAAAGGGAACCCTCTTGCACTGTTGGTGGGAATGTAAATTGATACAGCCACTATGGAGAACAGTATGGAGGTTCCTTAAAAAAATAAAAATAGATTTACCATATGATCCAGCAATCCCAGTACTGGGCATATACCCAGAGAAAACCGTAATTCAAAAAGACACAAGCACCCCAATGTTCATTGCAGCACTATTTACAATAGCCAGGTCATGGAAGCAACCTAAATGCCCATCAACAGACGAATGGATAAAGAAGATGTGGTACATATATACAATGGAATATTACTCAGCCATAAAAAGGAACGAAATAGAGTCATTTGTTGAGACGTGGACGGATCTAGAGAGTGTCATACAGAGTGAAGTAAGTCAGAAAGAGAAAAACAAATATCGTATATTAACGCATGTATGTGGAACCTAGAAAAATGGTACAGATGAGTCCGTTTGCAGGGCAGAAGTTGAGACACAGATGTAGAGAACAGACGTATGGACACCAAGGGGGGAAAACTGCAGTGGGGTGGGGATGGTGGTGTGCTGAATTGGGCGATTGGGATTGACATGTATACACTGATGTGTATAAAATTGATGACTAAGAAGAACCTGCAGTATAAAAAAACAACAACAAAAAAACAAAACAAAACAACAAAAGAATTCTGGAACAATGTGAATGAAATGCAAAATGATATATATGAGACAGTTCATGCTCATTGATCCAGTTGATCCACTTTGGGGAACAGGCCCAAAGAAATTAACCCAAAAGACAAAAAATAAGGAAAACAACTAGCACAAGAACATGCTTTTTAACAGCAAAAATTCAGACCCAACCTCAAAGGCTGATAAGCAAACAATTCAATTCTTACAGGCATTTAACCAATACATATTATGCATGAAATGACAAGGATTTAGGCTAGGTCAAAAAATGTATTCATATAAAATAATATTAAGTGAAAAAAAGTCCACAAAAAATGTTCATGGCCTGATGAACACCATCTGGAAATAGACACGTTTGCAACTATGCAAGGGTGTTAGTAGATCTTGATATTCATTTAATTTTTGTCAGTAAACCTTGATATCCATTGCTTTCTGCTACAAAACTTTTTAAGGTAAATGTAAAAAATATTAACTTTAATCCATATAATACTGTTGTAAGATTTACCTTAAGTGTTTCCATGCTGTATTTCTTCTCCTTAAAGATTTTCTCAGTGGCTATAAAATGTACAGGATAAGTTCAAACTCCTTAACATAAATTCAAGGCCCTCTATGAGCTGGTCCCAAATTATTAAACCAGGTACTAGTGCTAGACTTTAAATACCAGCTCTACTTTTGTTAAACGGGTCTCTTCACTGGCCCTATCAAAGCAGCAAGCCCTTGACTCTTCTAGATGAGACAGTATGGTACAGTGTGGAAAGTAAGAGTCTGGAGTTGGGCAGACCCTGCTTTCAGGCCTTGTTCTGCTACTTCCAAACTGTGGGACCCTGTGCAGTTATTTCAACTCTTTGACTATCAAGGTATTCATCTGGGAAATGGATGTAATAACCCGTCCTCACAAGGTGGTTGTAAGGACTAAATTAGATGGCTGTTAGAGAATACCTAGCATGTAGCAGGGATAAGTAAGTGTTAGACTCTGTCCTGCTTCTTGCCCGATATATGCCCCTGTTCTCATGTCTTATCTGTATTGTAACCACCCCTAAACAGTCAGCTCAAATCTCAATCCTCTGAACACTTGAGCTGGCATTGGTAATTTCCATCCATGTAAACACTCATGAAGTACTTATATATTGCTCCATGGGGTTTTTTAATTCCTCCAGCTAGTCATTCTGGTGAGGGAGACAGATATGAAAAAAGATAATGAGAATACAGTGTGATTGGTGTTCTAATGGAGGTATGAACCAAGTACTATTCATTTACACACATAGAAATTCTGGCTCCCAATCTAGGCTATATCTTACATTTCTGGACATGCCATTCCCCTTAGCACCAGGTCGGGTACACAGAATTGCAGCTAAAGAGTGACCAAAATAATAACAATAATCCAATTTTTCTAACACATTATAATATTCAAAGCACTCTCCCAATTATTTGATGTTCACAATAAGCTTGGGAGGAAAGAATAGCAGATGGGTCTTATCTTTCCCATTTTATAGAGAAGGAAACTAAGGTTTAGAAAGGTGAACTCACTCACCCGCAATCATACAGTTAGGTAAGTGGTAGAGTGAGGACTAAAACTCATATCTCCTTTTTTTGCATCCTCTGTTCTTCCCAGTGTCTGCTGTTTTGTTGTTATTAGTAGTAATATAAAAAGTTATAAATGACAATAATAATGGTAATGGTAATAAAATAACTGGTAAAAAACTTTAGCTACCTTTTTTATTGAATACCTGCTCTGTTCCAGGTACTACGATAATATACTCAGTACTTTATGCATATATTCTCATTTAACATTGGCCCTAACTCTGAAAGACAAGAAGCATTATGTCTGTTCTACAGTTGAGGAAACAGAGACACAGAGGTGAGAAGTATAACCCCATAGTTAATTGGCAATAGATTCAGGTCCATCTGCTTTCCAAAGCCCAAGTAGTCAGAAGTACCAGTGGTTTTCAACCTTGGCTATACATTGGGAACATTGAAATTATACAGTACTGGGGACCCATCCCCACAGAGCCTAGTTTAATTGATTGGGGTAGCACCTTGGTATGGGTATTTTTAAAAGCTTCCCAGGTGATGCTATGTATAGCCAGAGTTGAGAACCATTAGGCCACATGATGCTGCTTGCTCACTGCAGATCAGATTATAACAGCTGACAATGCTGTTCCATTTCTACTGGTCACTGGAGGAGGTATTGGATAGGAAGCATATGCTACAGTCAGAGCCAGAAAACATTTCTACCTGAAGCTGTGTCCACCCTAAGGCTATTGTTTCCTTTGGTGAGAGAACCAGATGACAACCCCTGAAATATGAAACCCATTCATTTCCCAGTTGCAGCCACATCCAAATAGACATCAACCCAAGGCCTTGGAAAACAAATGTCACCAGCCTTGCATCCTCCTAGGCTCTTTATTGGGTGCTGCAAATTGATGATTCATTATAAGTCAAACTTTGAAGTAGTAGCAAAGGGCTTTCTTGTTTGAAAGACCCCAGTGTTGTTCTCTCCTGCCTCTAATTTGCGACAGTATAGCCACAATGTCAAACTGAGGAGGCAGGGATGGAAGAGTAATAATAACTGGGAGTCAAAAGACCTAGATTCCAGTCTTAATACTAAAACTAACTTGCTGTGTGACCTTGAGCAGATCACTTCCCTACCTGTACAATGTGAACTTGGACTATTTTCCAGATCAGTAGGTCCATGATAAAAGTCTATAGGCCTATATCTCTCCCCGCTATTATATGCTACAGTGGAATACTCTAGAAGCCAGTTCTGATCATGTATCTAACCAGCTTGAAAAAAATCTCCAGATAGATAGATAGATAATAGTTAGATTTAGATTTCACAGCTCCCTGTTGCCTGCAGAATAAATTCAAACATTTTTTTAACCTGGAATTCACTACCTTCTTCCACCTGGCTTCAACTGATGTTTCTGGTCTAACTTTCTACCCTTCCTCTTTACATATCCCATAGTCCACAGAAACAGTATTATTTCTTGTTCCACGTACACATCCTACAATTAATCATCTCTCCTAGATGCCCTTTACCCCATCTAATATGCCCAAATTTGCGTCATCTATTAAGATTCAGCTTAAGTGCCACAGCTCTTAGAAGCCTAATATGCTCCAAGTTCCTTTCTCTTAGTCTTACGGCACCAACCACCTTGTACTTTTAATCAGGGCTCTTTGTTTTGGTGGCTCTATCTCCCCTATTAGAATGGAGCAACCTGAGAGCTAGATCTAAGTGGGATTCCTCTGTGTATTCACCAGGGGCCCAAGTAAATTGCTTTGCATGTAACTGGTATTCAATAAATACTCATTGAGAAAAGAAAAATGTAGTTCAGCCCATTAGAAGGACAACAGGAAAAGCTTTCCCTTTTGAAGTCCCCATTTGTGCCATCTGTGACACACACAAACATGATATACCCAAATTTCAGGGCTATTCTAAAATCTAAATTGAAAGGTGTTCAATAGACTGTTTCTTGAGGGCTTTTGTGCCCGGCCTTATGCTCTCACAACAGATGCAGACAAATGATTTGACATTGACTTTGCCATCCAGGGGCTTAAAACTGAGTTGAAGAATGAAGTCATACTCATGGGGAAAAAGCATGAATACAGTAACTCAGCATCCACAATTAAAGGGTCAAACTTGGGTGCCAAAAGAAGTGAGGTAAGGGAGAGTTCCCTGGGGCAGGATTGTCAAAAGGCTTCATGGAGGCAATAGGACTTTAGCTGGACTTTGAGGGGTGGCTAAGAATCCTTCCTTGCCCCTTCCCCTTATCAACAGTCCTCCTATTTCTGAGTGTTTGGCATGGTCAGAGATAGGTTGAGGGTGGAAAGAGTAGTTCTGAGCTCTTTTATGACACCTACATTTGAAGCTTGAGGCTTCTCATAGGCTCTAGAATATAGAAGAGTAAATATCTACCATCTTCCATGCCTGCCATTTCCTGAGAGGTCGTTACCCAACCAGTACCACTATCATTTTTTGAACTTCTATTATACTACCAGATGTTTTGTATACCTAACCTTACTTAATCCCCACAAAAACCTTACTGCAATATAGGCATTGTCCCCACTTACAGTTGAGAAAACTGGCTCAGAGAAGTGAAGTTTACCTAATTAGGATTGTGTAGTTAGTAATTAGCCTCCTGCAAAAGCAAAACAACTGCTACCTTTTACTTAGTACTCATTATGTGCCAAGTACATTGGTATCTCATTTCATCATTACAGCAATCCTATAGGCACAAATATCTTCATTTTACAAATTAGAAAACTAAGGCTCAGAGAGGTTGTGACTTGCCCAAGGTCCCACAACTAGGATGAGGCAGAGCCAGGATTCAAACTCACATCTCAGTGACTCTGGAGCCTAAGTCATGTCTGAGACTCCACTAAGCCTTTTGAGCTTATTGGTATTTCTACCAAATTGTACTTCCTTTTAATTTATTTTTAACCTCGGTCCACAACTTGACTCTCTGGACCTCCCTCTCCAGCCCAACCTGTTCCCTCCCTCCCCATTCTCTATCAAATGACCATAACTAAAGAATTTTAGCATTTATAGATTTCTTAGGACTTGATGAACATCAGTATTCAACCTTAAGCCAATTTCTTCCACCTTTTTTTACATCCATCTACACCTTACCCAAGAGCACAGAGTAAAGGGAGGCTGTTTTGACTTGTAGATACCCTCAACCTTCTAGAATCATCTATTTCTTTCTATGACATTCCCCCATGATCACCTTAAAGCCTCTGACCCCTGTGGATCAACTTGGAGTTAGGCTCCAGGAAATCCAGAGAATGATAACTAAACACAGTACATTCTTAAAAGCGTAATGAGTCCAAACAAGAAAATGTGGATAATGGCCACAAAGCTCATTACTGCAAGAGCAAGTCTGTGCCTAATACTTTTAGAGCAGATGCAAATGCTACTTATAGCATTAGTCACCCCAGTGGAGAATTGATGGCCCTGTGGCTGAGCAGGGCCTTACAAGCACCCTTTCCCCAAGCCCAAAAGCATGCTACCAGAATGCAGTCTTCTCTCTCCAGTCAAGACAGAGGCTCCTAAGCCCATATGTCATAGGGTCTCAGTGTGGATGTATTCTCCATTTTTATCTCAGAACCTCTGGCACCGTGAAGGGCTCTTTACCCCATGCTCCTACTGGAATGTATATCTAACTCCCACTAGAACATGGATGACACTGGACTGGGACTGGTTGCTTACATGCCAGCCTCGCCATGAACCTTTGGAGGGCAGGGAACATGGCCTTTCATCTTTGTCTCTCTAATTGCACAGCATTGTGCCTGAATAAATGAACAAATACATGTAAGTAGATGCCCTTCCTCTCCGTTCCCCAAAGGAAAGTCCTAAGTCCCTTTGTAGAAGCTACAAAAATGCCCTTTCCAAAGCCAGGCCTGGGAAGAGGCAGCAACATCAAAGGAAGGCAGGAAATTTGGCTTGTATAATTTTGTTCCTCTAAAAGTGAATGCTTCTTAGAAAACAGAAAGGGGAAGGTAGCTAAAGCCACTTAAGAACTAAGAATGTGATACCCAGGGAGCCGAGGTTCAACCCCCATCTCCACATCTTACAATGTGGGTGACTCTGGGCAAGCTGTTTCACTTCTCTGAGCCTCAGTTTCTCCATCTGTGAAATGGGGAAAATAAAACCTATCTCAAAGGCCTATCAGAATGATTAGAAGCAATAGAAGAAGAGACGTGAAAAAGGGAGAGAAGATGGCGGAAGAGTAAGACGCGGAGATCACCTTCCTTCCCACAGATACAGTAGAAATACATCTACACGTGGAACTGCTCCTACAGAACACCCACTGAGCGCTGACAGAAAACGTCCGACCTCTAAACAGGCAAGAAACTCCCCCCGTACTTGGGTAGGGCAAAAGAAAAAAGAAATAACAGAGGCAAAAGAATAGGGATGGCACCTGCACCAGTGGGAGGGAGCTGTGAAGGAGGAAAGATTTCCACGCACTAGGAAGCCCCTTCGCGGGCAGAGACTGCGGGTGGCAGAGGGGGAAAGCTTCGGAGCCACGGAAGAGAGCGCAGCCACAGGGGTGCGGAGGGCAAAGCGGAGAGATTCCTGCACAGAGGCTCGGCAACGAGCGGCACTCACCAGCCCGAGAGGCTTCTCTGCTCCCCCGCCGGGGCGGGCGGGGCTGGGAACTGAGGCTTGGGCTTCGCTCAGATCGCAGGGAGAGGACTGGGGTTGGCGGCGTGAACACAGCCTGAAGGGGTTAGTGCACCACAGCTAGCCAGGAGGGAGTCCGGGAAAAAGTCTGCAGCTGCCGAAGAGGCAAGAGACTTTTTCTTCCCTCTTTGTTTCCTGGTGCGCGAGGAGAGGGGATTCAGAGCGCCGCCTAAACGAACTCCAGAGACGGGCGCGAGCCGCGGCTAACAGCGCGGATCCCACAGCAACAGGGGCGCAGAGGGAAAAACGGAGAGACTCCCGCACAGAGGCTCGGCGCCGAGCAGCGCTCACCAGCCCGAGAGGCTTGTCTGCTCACCAGCCGGGGCGGGCGGGGCTGGGAGCTGAGGCTCAGCTTCGGTCGGATCGCAGGGAGAGGACTGGGGCTGGCGGCGTGAACACAGCCTGAAGGGGTTAGCGCACCACAGCTGGCTGGTAGGGAGTCCGGGAAAAAGTCTGCTGCTGCCGAAGAGGCAAGAGACTTTTTCTTGCCTCTGTTTCACGGCGCGCAGGGAGAGGGGATTCAGAGCGCCGCCTAAACAAGCTCCACAGACTGGCGCGAGCCGCAGCGATCAGCGCGGACCCCAGAGACGGGCGTGAGACTCTGGGGCTGCTGCTGCCGCCTCCAGAAAGCCTGTGTGTGAGCACAGGTCACTCTCCACACCACCCCTCCCGGGAGCCTGTGCAGCCCGCCACCGCCAGGCTCCCGTGATCTGGGAACAAGTTCCCCGGGAGAACACACGGCGCACCTCAGGCTGCTGCAACGTCACGCCGGCCTCTGACGCCGCAGGCTCAGCCCGCCTCCTCTGTACCCCTCCCTCCCCGCGGCCTGGGTGAGCCAGAGCCCCCAAAGCAGCTGCTCCTTTAACCCCGTCCTGTCTGGGCGGGGAACAGACGCCCTCAGGTGACCTACACGCAGAGGCGGGTCCAAATCCAAAGCTGATCCCCAGGAGCTGTGCGAACAGAGAAGAGAAGGGGAAATCTCTCCCAGCAGCCTCAGAAGCAGCGGATTAAAACTCCACAAACAACTTGATGTGCCTGCATCTGTTGAATACCTGAATAGACAACGAATCATCCCAAATTCAGGAGGTGGACTTTCGGAGCAGGATATATTAATTTTTCCCCTTTTCCTTTTTTTTGTGAGTGTAAATGTATATGCTTCTGGGTGAGATTTTGTCTGTATAGCTCTGCTTTATAATAGCTTTATTTTACTTCACTATATTATAGCCTCTTTCTTTCTTTCTTTCTTTCTATTTTTTCTCCCTTTTACTCTGAGCCGTGTGGATGAAAGGCTCTTGGTGCTCCAGCCAGGCATCAGGGCCGTGCCTCTGAGGTGGGAGAGCCAACTTCAGGACGCTGGTCCACAAGAGCCCTCCCTGCTCCACGTAATACCAAACGGCGAAAATCTCTCAGAGATCTCCATCTCAACATCAAGACCCAGCTTCACTCAACGACCAGCAAGCTACAGTGCTGGACACCCTATGCCAAACAACTAGCAAGACAGGAACACAGCCCCATCCATTAGCAGAGAGGCTGCCTAAAATCATAATAAGGCCACAGACACCCCAAAATACACCACCAGACGTGGACGTGCCCACCAGAAAGACAAGATCCAGCCTCATCCACCAGAACTCAGGCACTAGTTCCCTCCACCAGGAAGCCTACACAACCCACTGAACCAACCTTAGCCACTGGGGACAGATACCAAAAACAACGGGAACTACGAACCTGCAGCCTGTGAAAAGGAGACCCCAAACACAGTAAGATAAGAAAAACGAGATGACAGAAAAACACACAGCAGATGAAGGAGCAGGGTCAAAACACGCCAGATTTAACAAATGAAGAGGAAATAGGTAGTCTACCTGAAAAAGAATTCAGAATAATGATAGTAAGGATGATCCAAAATCTTGGAAATAGAACAGACAAAATGCAAGAAACATTTAACAAGGACGTAGAAGAACTAAAGAGGAACCAAGCAATGATGAAAAACACAATAAATGAAATTAAAAATACTCTAGATGGGAACGATAGCAAAAATAACTGAGGCAGAAGAAAGGATAAGTGACCTGGAAGATAAAATGGTGGAAATAACTACTGCAGAGCAGGATAAAGAAAAAAGAATGAAAAGAACTGAGGACAGTCTCAGAGACCTCTGGGACAACATTAAACGCACCAACATTCGAATTATAGGGGTCCCAGAAGAAGAAGAGAAAAAGAAAGGGACTGAGAAAATATTTGAAGAGATTATAGTTGAAAACTTCCCTAATATGGGAAAAGAAATAGTTAATCAAGTCCTGGAAGCACAGAGAGTCCCATACAGGATAAACCCAAGGAGAAACACGCCAAGACACATATTAATCAAACTGTCAAAAATTAAATATAAGGAAAACATATTAAAGGCAGCAAGGGAAAAACAGCAAATAACACACAAGGGAATCCCCATAAGGTTAACATCTGATCTTTCAGCAGAAACTCTGCAAGCCAGAAGGGAGTGGCAGGATATACTTAAAGTGATGAAGGAGAAAAACCTACAACCAAGATTACTCTACCCAGCAAGGATCTCATTCAGATTCGATGGAGAAATTAAAACCTTTACAGACAAGCAAAAGCTGAGAGAGTTCAGCACCACCAAACCAGCTTTACAACAAAGGCTAAGGGAACTTCTCTAGGCAAGAAACACAAGAGAAGGAAAACACCTACAATAACAAACCCAAAGCATTTAAGAAAATGGGAATAGGAACATACATATCGATAATTACCTTGAATGTAAATGGATTAAATGCTCCCACCAAAAGACACAGGCTGGCTGAATGGATACAAAAACAAGACCCATATATATGCTGTCTACAAGAGACCCACTTCAGACCTAGAGACACATACAGACTGAAAGTGAGGGGATGGAAAAAGATATTCCATGCAAATGGAAATCAAAAGAAAGCTGGAGTAGCAATTCTCACATCAGACAAAATAGACTTTAAAATAAAGACTATTACAAGAGACAAAGAAGGACACTATATAATGATCAAGGGATCGATCCAAGAGAAAGCTATAACAATTGTAAATATTTATACACCCAACATAGGAGCACCTCAATACATAAGGCAAATACTAACAGCCATAAAAGGGGAAATCGACAGCAACACAATCATAGTAGGGGACTTTAACACCCCACTTTCACCAATGGACAGATCATCCAAAATGAAAATAAATAAGGAAACACAAGCTTTAAATGATACATTAAACAAGATGGACTTAATTGATATTTATAGGACATTCCACCCAAAAACAACAGAATACACATTTTTCTCAAGTGCTCATGGAACATTCTCCAGGATAGATCATATCTTGGGTCACAAATCAAGCCTTGGTAAATTTAAGAAAATTGAAATTGTATCAAGTATCTTTTCCGACCACAACGCTATGAGACTAGATATCAATTACAGGAAAAGATCTGTAAAAAATACAAACACATGGAGGCTACACAATACACTGCTTAATAACGAAGTGATCACTGAAGAAATCAAAGGGGAAATCAAAAAATACCTAGAAACAAATGACAATGGAGATACGACGACCCAAAACCTATGGGATGCAGCAAAAGCAGTGCTAAGGGGGAAGTTTATAGCAATACAAGCCTACCTCAAGAAACAGGAAACATCTCGAATAAACAACCTAATGTTGCACCTGAAGCAATTAGGGAAAGAAGAACAAAAAAACCCCAAAGCCAGCAGAAGGAAAGAAATTATAAAGATCAGGTCAGAAATAAATGAAAAAGAAATGAAGGAAACAATAGCAAAAATCAATGAAACTAAAAGCTGGTTCTTTGAGAAGATGAACAAAATTGATAAACCATTAGCCAGACTCATCAAGAGAAAAAGGGAGAAGACTCAAATCAATAGAATTAGAAATGAAAAAGGAGAAGTAACCACTGACACTGCAGAAATACAAAAGATCATGAGAGATTACTACAAGCAACTCTATGCCAATAAAATGGACCACCGGGAAGAAATGGACAGATTCTTAGAAATGCACAAACTGCCAAGACTGAACCAGGAAGAAATAGAAACTATGAACAGACCAATCACAAGCACTGAAATTGAAACTGTGATTAAAAACCTTCCAACAAACAAAAGCCCAGGACCAGATGGCTTCACAGGCGAATTCTATTAAACATTTAGAGAAGAGCTAACACCTATCCTTCTCAAACTCTTCAAAAATATTGCAGAGGGAGGAACACTCCCCAACTCATTCTACGAGGCCACCATCACCCTGATACCAAAACCAGACAAAGATGTCACACAGAAAGAAAACTACAGGCCAATATCACTGATGAACATAGATGCAAAAATCCTCAAGAAAATACTAGCAAACAGAATCTAACAGCACATTAAAAGGATCATACACCATGATCAAGTGGGGTTTATCCCAGGAATGCAAGGATTCTTCAATATACGCAAATCAATCAGTGTGATACACCATATTAACAAATTGAAGGAGAAAAACCATATGATCATCTCAATAGATGCAGAGAAAGCTTTCAACAAAATTCAACACCCATTTATGATAAAAGCCCTGCAGAAAGTAGGCATAGAGGGAACTTTCCTCAACATAATAAAGGCCATATATGACAAACCCACAGCAAACACTGTCCTCAATGGTGAAAAACTGAAACCATTTCCACTAAGATCAGGAACAAGACAAGGTTGCCCACTCCCACCACTGTTATTCAACATAGTTTTGGAAGTGTTAGCCACAGCAATCAGAGAAGACAAAGAAATAAAAGGAATCCAAATCGGAAAAGAAGAAGTAAAGCTGTCACTATTTGCAGATGACATGATACTATACATAGAGAATCCTAAAGATGCTACCAGAAAACTCCTAGAGCTAATCAATGATTTTGGTAAAGTAGCAGGATACAAAATTAATGCACAGAAATCTCTTGCATTTCTATACACTAATGACGAAAAATCTGAAAGTGAAATTAAGAAAACACTCCCGTTTACCATTGCAACAAAAAGAATAAAATATCTAGGAATAAACCTACCTAAGGAGACAAAAGACCTGTATGCAGAAAATTATAAGACACTGATGAAAGAAATTAAAGATGATACAAATAGATGGAGAGATGTACCATGTTCCTGGATTGGAAGAATCAACATTGTGAAAATGACTCTACTACCCAAAGCAATCTACAGATTCAATGCAATCCCTATCAAACTACCACTGGCATTTTTCACAGAACTAGAACAAAATATTTCACAATTTGTATGGAAACACAAAAGACCCCGAATAGCCAAAGCAATCTTGAGAACGAAAAATGGAGCTGGGGGAATCAGGCTCCCTGACTTCAGACTATATTACAAAGCTACAGTAATCAAGACAGTTTGGTACTGGCACAAAAACAGAAATATAGATCAATGGAACAGGATAGAAAGCCCAGAGATAAACCCACACACATATGGTCACCTTATCTTTGATAAAGGAGGCAAGAATATACAATGGAGAAAAGACAGCCTCTTCAATAAGTGGTGCTGGGAAAATTGGACAGATACATGTAAAAGTATGAAATTAGAACACTCCCTGACACCATGCACAAAAATAAACTCAAAATGGATTAAAGACCTAAGTGTAAGGCCAGACACTATCAAACTCTTAGAGGAAAACATAGGCAGAACACTCTATGACATACATCACAGCAAGATTCTTTTTGACCCAGCTCCCAGAGAAATGGAAATAAGAACACAAATAAACAAATGGGACCTAATGAAACTTAAAAGCTTTTGCACAGCAAAGGAAACCATAAACAAGACCAAAAGACAACCCTCAGAATGGGAGAAAATATTTGCAAATGAAGCAACTGACAAAGGATTAATCTCCAAGATTTACAAGCAGCTCATGCAGCTCAATAACAAAAAAACGAACAACCCAATCCAAAAATGGGCAGAAGACCTAAATAGACATTTCTCCAAAGAAGATATACAGATTGCCAACAGACACATGAAAGAATGCTCAACATCATTAATCATTAGAGAAATGCAAATCAAAACTACAATGCGATATCTTCTCACACTGATCAGAATGGTCATCATCAAAAAATCTAGAAACAATAAATGCTGGAGAGGGTGTGGAGGAAAGGGAACACTCTTGCACTGTTGGTGGGAATGTAAATTGATACAGCCACTATGGAGAACAGTATGTAGGTTCCTTAAAAAACTACAAATAGAACTACCATACGACCCAGCAATCCCACTACTGGGCATATACCCTGAGAAAACCATAGTTCAAAAAGAGTCATGTACCAAAATGTTCATTGCAGCTCTATTTACAATAGCCAGGACATGGAAGCAACCTAAATGTGCATTGACAGATGAATGGATAAAGAAGATGTGGCACATATATACAATGGAATATTACTCAGCCATAAAAAGAAATGAAATGGAGGTATTTGTAATGAGGTGGATGGAGTTAGAGTCTGTCATACAGAGTGAAGTAAGTCAGAAAGAGAAAAACAAATACAGTATGCTAACACATATATACGGAATCTAAGGAAAAATAAAAAAAGCCATGAAGAACCTAGTGGCAAGACGGGAATAAAGACACAGACCTACTAGAGAATGGACTTGAGGATATGGGGAGGGGGTGGGGTGAGATGTGACAGGGTAAGAGAGTGTCATGGACATATATACACTACCAAATGTAAAATAGATAGCTAGTGGGAAGCAGCCACATAGCACAGGGAGGTCAGCTCGGTGCTTTGTGACCACCTAGAGGGGTGGGATGGGGAGGGTGGGAGGGAGGGAGATGCAAGAGGGAAGAGATATGGGAACATATTGTTTGTGTATAACTGATTCACTTTGTTATAAAGCAGAAGCTAACACACCATTGTAAGGCAATTATACTTCAATAAAGATGTTTTAAAAAAAAAAAAAAAAAAGAAGAAGAGACATGTCCAGTTCCATGTGTGGAACAGAAAAGGGCCCTTGACAAAATTACATCAGCAAACAATATTGGTTACGTTATCAAGTTGAGTGTCATGGAACATAGCAATTTAACATGCACCTTGTTTTTGCTATCTTTAATTACTAAGAAAATATGTGGCGCACATCCAGTCCATTCAAATGTTGGATCAATGCAAGGAGTGAAGATGGTGGATAGGACAGTGGCACAGTTGTATCACTAAAGCAAAGAGACCTATGCATTGATCCTCAGGATGGCAGGCAAAGCTCTGAAGAAGGAGCTGAATTGAAGTGACAACGACAAGATGTAGAGTGGGTAAGCTAATGTGACAGCTCTCTCCCTCTGACACTGCCATTTCAGGCTGTGGGCTAGAACCTGTGGCTAACAACTATTAGTTATAACTTGGGGTCAGAGCTGTTTGCAGTTTTTGTTTAGTTGATATTTGTTCTGATGCCCGAAATCTGTCACTGGAGTGACAACCAAATGGGGAGGAAGGGAGGTAATAAGACGTGAGGAGGTGGGAGTAGGGAAAGTTCAAAGAGGCAACCACACCAGAGGTTTGGCTAATTCTTCACCAAGGGCAGGAGTACTACCTCAGTTCTACTTCCTGTAGCCAAGGCTGGAGGCATGGGTCTTTGGAAAAACCTGCATCACACTGGCCTGTTGCTAACTGATTTAAGGCAGAAAGCAAAGCCAGGGAGTGCTGTGGCCCAGATTTAGATAGTCTGGCTGATACTGGACAGTTAAATGAGTACTCACATTAACTGAAACCATTAGATCAGAGCAGCTGCCGCCAGCAGCCTGAGGCAGGACTGTGGAGGAAGGGGAAGAGTGGAATGTCGTTGGGATTTAGCTTTGCAGCAGAAGATGGTGAAAGCGGAACTGATAGGGAGGGCTAAGTTACTGTGTGGGCTGAGCTGATAAGATCTGACTGACCCCAAGGCTTGGCGACAGGCAAGACAAACTTTACTGTGACGAATATAAGTTGAGTTATTCAATTATCCACCAGATTGATGTGAAGGTCAACATACGACTTATAAATTGAAGCAGTTGTCTACATAGAAGTCTGGCCTAACTTGCTACTTCTGAGAAGAGGCAAATCTTATGAAGGGGACGAAAAGGGGAAGGAATTAAGAACATATTCTGCATATTGATTATATAGCAGATACTTTATTTGTTATTCCTTTTAACCTTAGCAATAATTCTGAGGGAGGAACTGTTTCTCCCATTTACAGATAAGGAAACCAAGGTGCAAAGAGGTTAAATAACTTAACTGTAATCATACAGATGCATCAGTGTCAAGCTACAGAATTCATAGTCAGTTACTTAGTAGAAATCTTATCAGAGTTCCATAGAATAGCTTTACTGAATTGTGTTCTGAGACAATGCCATCAACCCATAATGAGGTTGTTACATGCAACAATCCACATCATGAAAGTAGCTCTAGACAATATGTAAATGAAGGAGCATGTTTCTGTTTATGGACATGGAAAATTGAATTTCATATAATTTTCGTGTCATGTCATATTTTTCTTTTGATTTTTTTTCAACAAATTAAGGCTTAGGTTTGCTAAGTCCTTATAAAAGCCTAAAGAGGGTAGGGACCCTGTATGTCTTATTCACTCTTATGTCTTCAACACCTAGAAAGGGGCCAGGTACACAGCAATTATTCTTACTATTTTTAAGTTCTTATATTTTTTCTATATTGTGAAATGCCTTAAATCTTTTTTGGAACAGGACATGATATAAAACATAAGGCACATTTTTAAAAGGCTATCTAGCTAGAAAATAAAAGAGTCAGGATTTGGATCTAAGCCTTTGTGATATCAAAGTCTCTTTTTTCATAGAATTATATTCCCCCTAGTCCCCTCTAGATTAGTCACAACCTCCCAACATGAGTCTCCACATCCAGTAGCCAATTAAATTTGCAGAAGTCAGCCACATTTTGAATTTGTGATTTGTAACTTAAAAAGCCCATAGTTTTGCTGAAGTTGTGCCCTCTTGTCCCTATTTCTACTATACTGGAAAGTAAGAATGAGAAAACAATAGTTCACAGGTTCAAAGCTTCTTATAGGAAGGTAAATTGATAGTTCTGCCTTACTGGAAAGAACACAGACTTTGATGCCTGCCAGACTTACTAAGACTTAGATCCCAGATCTGTCAGTTACTCACTATGAACCTTTGGCAATTAACACCTTTGGGAGCCTCAGTTTTCTAGTAGAAATAAAATAATAATAATAATAATATATTCTTCACAGTAAGTTTGTGAGGATCAGAAATATTATGCTAGTACCTAGTACAGTGCCAGGAACATAGCAGATACTTAATAAATGGTAAATATAATGCACCTAACATAGAAGCACCAAAATATATAAGGCAATTATTAACAGACTTAAAGGAAGAAACTGAGAGCAACACAATAATAGTAGGGGATTTTAACACCCAATTTACATCAATGGATAGATCATCCATACAGAAAGTCAACAAGGAAATAGCAGTCTTAAATGAAACATTAGACCAGATGGATTTGATAGATTTGTACAGAGCATTCCATCCAAAAGTAGCAAAATACATATTCTCCTCAAGTGCACATGGAACATTCTCAAGGATAGACCATATGTTGGGACACAAAACAAGTCTCAGTAAATTTAAGAAGATTGAAATCATATCAGGCAACTTTTCCAATCACAATGGAATGAAACTAGTAATCAACTACAAGAATTTACAAGAATTACAAATATGTGGAGAATGAACAACATACTACTGAAAAACTATTGGGACAACAAAGAAATCAAAGGAGAAATCGAAAATTACCCGAAGAAAAATGAAAATGAAAATACGACATACTTAAATTTATGGAATGCAACAAAAGTGGTACTAAGAGGGAAGTTTATAGGAACACAGGCCTACCTCAAGAAACAAGAAACAAATCTCAAAGAAACAATCTAACCTTACACCTAAATGAACTAGAAAAAAAAGGAAAAAAATGAAGCTCAAAGTCAGTACAAGAAAGGAAATAATAAAGATCAGAGTGGAAATAAATGAAATAGAGACCAAAAAGACAATAGAAAAGATCAATGAAGCTAAGAGCTGGTTCTTTGAAAAGATAAACAAAATTAACAAAACTTTAGCTAGACACTAAGAAAAAAGAGAAAAGTCTCTGATAAGTAAAATCAGAAATGAAAGAACAGACATAATAACAGATACCACAGAAATACAAATAATTATAAAAAAATGTTATGAACAGCTATATGCCAACAAATCGGCCAACCTAGAAGAAATGGACAAATTCTTGAATCCCAACCTTCCAAGACTAAGTCGTGAAGAAAGAAAATCTGAATAGACTGATCACTAACAAGGAAGTTAAAACAGTAAATAAAAACCTCTACCAAACAAAAGTCCAGGACGATACGGCTTTGTAAGTGAATTCTACCAAACATTCAAAGAAGATTTAATACCTATCCTTCTCAAACTTTTCTAAAAACTTAAAGAGGAGGAAAAACTTCCTAACTGATTTCACAAGGCCAACATTACCCTGATACCAAAACCAGACAAGGACAACACACACACACACACACACACACACACACACACAGTTACAGACCAATATCTGATGAACATGGATGCAAAAATCCTCAACAAAATATTAGCAAATACAGTACAATACATTAAAAGGATCATACATCGTGATCAAGTGAGATTTACTCCAGGGATGCAAGGATGGTTCAATATGTACAAATCAATCAATGTATACACCACACATTAACAAAATGAAAACTAAAAAATGTATCATCTCAATAGATGTAGAAAAAGCATTTGACAAGATTCAATACCCACATATGATAAAAATTCTCAATAAAATGGGTATAGAAGGAAGTACCTCAACATAATAAAGGCCATATATTACAAACTCACAGGCAACATCATACTCAATGGTGAAAAACTGAAAGTTATCCCTCTAAGATCAGGAACAAGACAAGGGTGCCCACTCTCACCACTCTTATTAAACATAGAATTGGAAGTCCTAGCCAGAGCAATTAGGCAATAAAAAGAAATAAAATGAATCTAAATTGGAAAGGAAGAAGTAAAACTGTCACTATTTGCAGATAATATTATTTTATATATAGAAAACCCTAAAGGCTCCATCAAAGAACTATTAGAAATAATAAACAAATACAGTAAAGTTAAAGGGTACAAAATCAACACACAAAAATATGATGTGTTTCTATATGCTAACAATGAACTATCAGAAAGAAAAATTAAGAAAATAATACCATTTACAATTGCAGCAAAAATAACAAAATACCTAGGAATAAATTTAACTAAGAAGGTGAAAAACCCGTACACTGAAAAGTATAAGGCATTGTTAAAAGAAATTGAAGAAGACACAAATAAATGGAAAGTTATTCCATGCTCATGGGTTGGAAGAATTGCCATTGTTAAAATGCTCATATTACCAAAAGCAATCTAAAGTTTTTGTGCAATCCTTATCAAAATCCCAAGGACAGCTTTCACAGAAATAGAACAAAAAACTCTAAACTTTATATGGAACCAAAAAACAAGCTGAAAAGTCAAAGCAATTCTGAGAAAAAAAAGAACAAAGCTGGAGGTATTACATTCCCTGATTTTAAACTATATTACAAAGCTACTGTAATGGAACAGCATGGTATTGGTAGAACAGACACATATATCAAAAAAAGAGAATTGAGGGCCCTGAAATAAACCCATGCACACATGGAAAATTAATTAATGACAAAGGAGCAAAGATCACAGAATGCAGAAAGATATTTTCTTCAATAAATGGTGCTGGGAAAACTGGACAGCCACAAAGAAAAGAAAGAAAGAAACTAGACCACTATCTTACAACATACAAAAAAATCAACTCAAAATAAATACTTGAGGGGCTTCCCTGGTGGCACAGTGGTTGAGAATCTGCCTGCCAATGCAGGGGACACGGGTTCGAGCCCTGGTCTGGGAAGATCCCACATGCCGCGGAGCAACTAGGCCCGTGAGCCAAAATTACTGAGCCTGCGCGTCTGGAGCCTGTGCTCCGCAACAAGAGAGGCCGCGATAATGAGAGGCCCGCGCACCGCGATGAAGAGTGGCCCCCACTTGCCACAACTAGAGAAAGCCCTCGCACAGAAACGAAGACCCAACACAGCCATAAATAAATAAATTAAATAAATAAATAAACCCAAAAAAAGTTTAAAAAAAAAGAAAAAAAAGATCCCGCGTGCTGCATCTAAGACCCAGCGCAGCCAAATAAATAGATAAATAAATATTTTTTTTAAAAAAATAAATAAATACTTGAGTGTAAAGCCTGAAATAATAACACTCCTAGAAGAAAACATAGGGAGTACATTCTTTGACATTGATCTCAGTAATATCTTTTTGAATATTCTCCTTGGGCAAGAGAAACAAAAGCAAAAATAAGCAAATAGGACTACATCAAACTAAAAAGCTTCTGCACAGCAAAGGAAAACTTCCACAAAAAATGAAAAGACAGGGCTTCCCTGGTGGTGCAGTGGTTGAGAATCTGCCTGGCAATGCAGGGGACACGGGTTTGAGCCCTGGTCTGGGAAGATCGCACATGCCGCGGAGCAACTGGGTCCGTGAGCCACGATTACTGAGCCTGCGCGTCTGGAGCCTGTGCTCTGCAACAAGAGAGGCCGCGATAGTGAGAGGCCCGCGCACCTCGATGAAGAGTGGCCCCCGCTTGCCACAACTAGAGAAAGCCCTCGCACAGAAACGAAGACCCAACACAGCCAAAAATAAATAAATAAATAAAATTTAAAAATAATCTGTTTGTACTTTAAAAAAAAATGAAAAGACAACCTACTGAATGGGAGAAGATATTTTCAAATCATATAACTGATAAGGGGTTAATGTCCAAAATATTTAGAGAACTCATAAAACTCAACAACAAAAAAACCCAAACAACCTAATTTAAAAATGGAAAGAGTAGCTGTGTGGACATTTTTCCAAAGAAGATATACTGATGGCCAACAGGAACATTAAAAAGTGTTCAACATCATTAATTATTAGGGAAATGCAAATCAAAGCCCCAGTGAGATAGCACATCATGCCCATTAGAAGGGCTATTTTTTAAAAGACAAGAAATAACAGATGTTAGAGAGGGTGTGGAGAAAAGGGAACCCTCATGCACTGTTGGTGGGAATGTAACTTGGTACAGCACCTTGGAAGACAGTATGGAGATTCCTCAAAAAATTAAGAATAGAACTACCATATGGTCCATGTATTCTACTACTGGGCATTTATATAAATAACATGAAAACACTAATTCAAAAAAATATATGCACCCCTATGTTCATCACAGCATTATTTATAATAGTTAAGATATGGAAAAAACCTAAGTGCTCAGCAATGGATGAATAAAGATGTGATATATGCAAAGGAATACTATTCTGCCATAAAAAGATGAAATACTGCCATTCTCAACAACATGGATGAACCTTGAGTGTATTACGCTAAGTGAAAGAAGTCAGATGGAGAAAAACAAATACCAAGTGACTTAACTCATGTGGAAAAAAACAAACAGACAAAAAAAAAAAATCAAAGAACCAAAAACCAAAATAAATGAACAAACCAAAACAGGAAACGTAGGTAAGAGAAGAGCCATGATTATTATGAATGGTTTTTATGTTCTTGCCCACCATTCCAATATTAGTGGTAATAAACTGGAACAGATTTCTACTTAAATATCTACAACTTCAGAAAGATCTCAAGGTACAAAGTAGTTGAGGTGGAGATGGGTTCAAGATGGCAGAGTAGAAGGACGTGTGCTAACTCCCTCTTACAAGAGCACTGGAATCACAACTAACTGGTGAACAATCATTGACAGGAAACACTGGAACTCATCAAAAAAGATACCTGACATACAAAGACAAAGGAGAAGCTGCAATGAGATGGTAGGAGGGGCGCAATCATAATAAAATCAAATCCCATAACTGCTGGGTGGGTGACTCACAAACTGGAGAACAATTATACCACAGAAGTCCGTCCACTGGAGTGAAGGTTCTGAGCCCCACGTAAAGCTTTCCAACCTGAGGGTCTGGCAACGGGAGGAGGAATTCCCAAAGAATCAGACTTTGAAGGCTAGTGGGATTTGACTGCAGGACTTCAATAGGACTGCAGGAAACAGAGACTCCACTCTTGGAGGGCACACACAAAGTAGTGTGCACATCAGGACCCAGGGGGAACGAGCAGTGACCCCATAGGAGACTGAACCAGACCTACCTGCTAGTGTTGGAGGGTCTCCTGCAGAGGCGGGGGGCAGCTGTGGCTCACCATGGGGACAAGGACACTGGCAGCAGAAATTCTGGGAAGTACTCCTTGGTGTGACCCCACCCAGTGTCTGCCATTAGCCTCAGCAAAGAGCTGGGTATGCTCCAGTGTTGGGTCACCTCAGGCCAAACAGCCAACAGGAGGGAACCCAGCCCCACCCATCAGCAGACAAGCAGATTAAAGTTTTACTGAGCTCTGTCCACCAGAGCAACACCCAGCTCTACCCACCACCAGTCCCTCCCATCAGGAAGTTTGCACAAGCCTCTTAGATACCTTCATCCACCAGAGGGCAGACAACAGAAGCAAGAAGAACTACAATCCTGCAGCCTGTGAAACAAAAACCACATTCACAGAAAGACAGACAAAATGAAAAGGCAGAGGACGATGTACCAGATGAAGGAACAAGATAAAACTCCAGAAAAACAACTAAATGAAGTGGAGATAGGCAACCATGCAGAAAAAGAATTCAGAATAATGACAGTGAAGATGATCCAGGACGTCGGAAAAAGAATGGAGGCAAAGATCTAGAAGATGCCAGAAAGGTTTAACAAAGACCTAGAAGAATTAAAGATCAAACACCTAGAAGAATTAAAGAACAAAAAAGAGAGACGAACAAAACAATAACTGAAATGAAAAATACACTAGAAGAAATCAATAGCAGAATAAGGGAGGCAGAAGAACTGATAAGTGACCTGGAAGACAGAATGGTGGGATTCACTGCCGCAGAACAGAGTAAAGAAAAAAAAAAATGAAAAGAAATGAAGACAACCTAAGAGACCTCTGGGACAACCTTAAACACACCAACATTTGCATTACAGGGGTCCCAGAAGGAGAAGAGGGAGTGAAAGGAACCAAGAAAATATTTGAAGAGATTATAGTTGAAAATTTCCCTAACATGGGAAAAGAAATAGCTACCCAAGTCCAGGAAGTGCAGAGAGTCCCATACAGGATAAACCCAAAGAGAAACACCCCAAGACACACAGTAATAAAATTGACAAAAATTAAAGAAAAAGAAAAATTATTAAAAGCAACAAGGGAAAAATGACAAATAACATACAAGGGAACTCCCATAAGGTTAACAGCTGATTTCTCAAAAGAAACTCTACAAGCCAGAAGTGAGTGGCATAATATACTTAAAGTGATGAAAGGGAAGAACCTACAACCAGGATTAATCTACACAGCAAGGATACCATTCAGATTCGACGGAGAAATCAAAAGCTTTACAGACAAGCAAAAGCTAAGAGAATTTAGCACCACCAAACCAGCTCTACAACAAATGCTAAAGGAACTTCTCTAAGTGGGAAACACAAGATAAGAAAAGAACCTACAAAAACAAACCCAAAACAATTAAGAAAATGGTAATAGGAACATACATATCGATAATTACCTTAAATATGAATGGATTAAATGCTCCAACCAAAAGACAAAGGCTTGCTGAATGGATACAAAAACAAGACCCATATATATGCTGTCTACAAGAGACCCACTTCAGACCTAGGGACACATACAGACTGAAAGTGAGGGGATGGAAGAAGATATTCCATGCAAATGGAAATCAAAAGAAAGCTGGAGTACCAATACTCATATCAGAAAAAATAGACTTTAAAATAAAGAATGTTACAAGAGACATGGAAGGACACTACATAATGATCAGGGGATCAGTCCAAGAAGAAGAGATAACAATTATAAATATATACGCACCCAATATAGGAGCACGCCAATACATAAGGCAAATGCTAACAGCTATAAAAGAGGAAACCAACAGTAACACAATACTAGTGGGGGAATTTAACACCTCACTTACACCGATGGACAGATCAACCAGACAGAAAATTAATAAGGAAACACAAGCTTTAAATGACAAAATAGACCAGATAGATATAACTGATATTTATAGGACATTCCATCTGAAAACAGCAGATTACACTTTCTTCTTAAGTGAACACGGAACACTGTCCAGGATAGATCACATCTTTGGTCACAAATCAAGCCTTGGTAAATTTAAGAAAATTGAAATCATATCAAGCATCTTTTCCGACCACAAGGCTATGAGATTAGAAATAAATTACAGGGGAAAAAGACGTAAAAAAAAAAAAAAAACCACGCATGGAAGCTAAACAGTACATTACTAAATATCCAAGAGATCACTGAAGAAATCAAAGAGGAAATCAAAAAATACCTAGAGACAAATGACAACAAAAACACGATGATCCAAAACCTATGGATGCAGCAAAGGCAGTTCAAAGAAGGAAGTTTACAGCAATACAATCCTACCTCAAGAAACAAGAAAAATCTCAAATAAACAATCTAACCTTACACCTAAAGTAACTGGAGAAAGAAGAACAAACAAAACCCAAAGATAGTAGAAGGAAAGAAATCATAAAGATCAGAGCAGAAATAAATGAAATAGAAACAAGGAGAACAATAGCAAAGATCAATAAAACTAAAAGCTGGTTCTTTGAGAAGATAAACAAAATTGATTAACCTTTAGCCAGACTCATCAAGAAAAAGAGGGAGAGGACTCAAATCAGTAAAATTAGAAATGAAAAAGGAGAAGTTAGAAAGGACACCATAGAAATACAAAACATCATAAGAGAGACTACTACAAGCAACTGTATGCCAATAAAATGGACAACCTGGAAGAAATGGACAAATTCTTAGAAAGGTATAACCTTCCAAGACTGAACCAAGAATAAATAGAAACTATGAACAGATAAATCGCAAGTAATGAAATTGAAACTGTGATTAAAAATTTTCCAACAAACAAAAGTTAAGGATGCGATGGCTTCACAGGTGAATTCTATCAAACATTCAGAGAAGAGCTAATACCCATCCTTCTCAAACTCTTCCAAAAATTTGCAGAGGAAGGAACACGCCCAAACTCATTCTACGAGGCCACCATCACCCTGATACCAAAACCAAAGATACTACAAAAAAAGACAATTACAGACCAATATCACTGATGAAGATAGATGCAAAAATCCTCCACAAAATACTAGCAAACAGAATCCAGTAACACATTAAAAGGATCATACACTATGATCAAGTGGGATTTATCCCAGGGATGCAAGGATTCTTCAATATATGCAAATAAATCAATGTGATACACCATATTAACAAATTGAAGAATAAAAACGATATGATCATTTCAATAGATACTGAAAGAACTTTTGACAAACTTCAACACCTATTTATGATAAAATACTCGCCAGAGAGTGGGCATAGAGGGAACCTACCTCAGCATAATAAAGCCATGTACAACAAACCCACAGCAAACATCATTCTCAATGGTGAAAAACTGAAAGCATTTCTGCTAAGGTCAGGAACAAGACAAGGATGTCCACTCTCGCCACTATTATTCAACATAGTTCTGGAAGTCGTAGCCATGGCAATCAGAGAAGAAAAAGAAATAAAAGGAATACAAATTGGAAAAGAAGTAAAACTGTCACTGTTTGCAGATGACATGGTAATATACATAGATAATCCTAAAGATGCCACCAGGAAACTACTAGAGCTAATCAGTAAATTTGGTAAAGTTGCAGGATACAAAATTAATGCACAGAAATCTCTTGCATTCCTATACACTAATAATGAAACATCAGAAAGAGAAATTAAGGAAACACTCCCATTCACCATTGCAACAAAAAGAATAAAATACTTAGGAATAAACTTGCCTAAGGAGGTAAAACACCTGTACTCAGAAAACTGTAAGACATTGATGAAAGGAATCAAAGATGACACAAACAGATGGAGAGCTAGACCATGTTCTTGGATTGGAAGAATCAATATTATGAAAATGACTATACTACCCAAAGCAATCTACAGATTCAATGCAATCCCTATCAAATTACCAATGGCATTTTTTACAGAACTAGAACAAAAATTTTAAAATTGGTATGGAGACACAAAAAACCCCAAATAACCAAAGCAATCTTTAGGGGAAAAAAATGGAGCTGGAGGAATGAGACTGACTTCAGACTATACTACAAAGCTACGCTAATCAAGACAATATGGTACTGGCACAAAAGCAGAAATATAGATAAATGGAACAGGATAGAAAGCCCAGAGATAAACCCATGCACTTATGGTCAACTAATGTATGACAAAAGAGGCAAGGATATACAATGGAGAAAAGGTAGTCTCTTCAATAAGGTGGTACTGGGAAAACTGGACAGCTACATGTAAAAGAATGAATTAGAAAACTCCCTAACACCATACAGAAAAATAAAATGGATTAAATACCTAAATGTAAAACTGGACACTATAAAACTTAGAGGAAAACATAGGAAGAACTATGTAAAGAACTCTTTGACATACATCACAGCAATTTCTTTTTTGACCCACCTCCTAGAGTAATGGACATAAAAGCAAAAATAAAGAAATGGGACCTAATGAAACTTAAAAGCTTTTGCACATCAAAGGAAACCATAAACAAGCCGAAAAGACAATCCTCAGAATGGGAGAAAATATTTGCAAATGAATCAATGAACAAAGGATTAATCTCCAAAACATACAAACAGCTCCTGCAGCTCAGTATTAAAAAAACAAACAACCCAATCAAAAAACAGGCAGAAGACCTAAATAGACATTTCTCTAAAGAAGGCATACAGATGACCAAGAGGCACATGAAAAGCTGCTCAACATCACTAATTATTAGAGAAATGCAAATCAAAACTACAATGAGGTATCACCTCTCACTGGTTAGAATGGGCATCATCAGAAAATCTACAAACAACAAATGCTGGAAAGGGTGTGGAGAAAAGGGAACCCTCTTGCACTGTTGGTGGGAAAGTAAATTGGTACAGCCAGTATGGAGAACAGTATGGAGGTTCATTAAAAAACTAAAAATAGAACTACCCTATGACCCAGCAATCCCAGTACTGGGCATATACCCAGAGAAAACCATAATTCAAAAAGACACAAGCACCCCAATGTTCATTGCAGCACTATTTACAATAGCCAGGTCATGGAATCAACCTAAATGCCCATCAACAGACGAATGGATACAGAAGATGTGGTCCATATATACAATGGAATATTAGTCAGTCATAAATAGGAACAAAATTGGGTCATTTGTAGAGACGTGGATGGACCTAGAGAGCGCCATACAGAGTGAAGTAAGTCAGAAAGAGAAAAACAAATATCGTATATTAATGCATATATGTGGAATCTAGAAAAATGGTACAGATGATCTGGTTTGCAAGGCAGAAATAGAGACACAGATGTAGAGAACAAACTTATGGACACCAAGGGGGGAAAGGGAGTGGCGGGGTGGTGGTGGGATAAAAAAAAAAAAAAAAAGAAACCTAAGTAAGAGATTACAAAGTCCATTCAATGGAGAATATTTTTAATTGGTAAGATCCTATGCATAATTCTATGTTATTATAATGAAATTATTAAAGTGAACAATTTCTAGGGAAATATTAAAAACAAAATAGTTGAGGTAATTTCTCTTCCCCGTGGGATTCCCAAGCACTTACCCTCCTTGTGGTGAGCCAGGGGCCGAGGAGCTGGTCTCTTTACATGGAAAGAGGAGGCCTTAGTGGGCCCAGGGCCTGGCACAGGTCCATTGGTGGCCTTTGGTATGGCCTTGGTCCCTCCATCCTGCAGCCTAGATACCAACTTCCCCACATCCACCTCGAGGCAGGACTCCAACTTGCCATCTGAAACAGGCCTGCTTGGGGATTTCCTCCCATGATCTGCTTCCCCACTTCTCTGCATAGGCATTTTTGGGTGTTGTGGCATCTTGGAGGGTTCTATACTGCTGATGATAGTACCATTTGGTGTTCTGTGTTGGATTTCATCTAGGAAAAGATGGTGCAAAGAGGAAAGATTAATGATAACCTTTGTATACATAATATTGCAAAGTTATACACATATTCAAAGGAGCTACTGTCATGGAACAAATCAATGATATCCCACAAAATCAGTCTCTACCCATTGCAGTTCACGTGGAGTCACAAGTCTCATAAAACAGGGAATTCAATTTAAGATCTGAGTATTATTTTCATGACCACAATTCAGCAAAACCACAATATGCCAAGATACTTTATTTAAAGGGATATGTAAAAAAGGGACTTAAGAGCCCCCAATCAATTGTACATTATATTACTTTTAAATAAGGCACCATTTAATCATTAACTATTTCTATTTCTCTCAAAAGTAATTTATAAAGATCTCTCAAATTTCAAGGTAATACACTTAACAGAATTTAACTTATTTCTCCATCCTCATAAAGACATCCTCAACTCACCACTTTATGGCTTTCCCTTAGCTCTTGTGGTCTACAATTTCCTGTGACAATAGTATATGCTTTTCAGTTGTCCTGTTTCTTAATTAAAGCTTTGAGTCTCTAATGAGAGCCAAGGATATTCTCCCTAGAAAAATTAACCTACACAAATACATGTAAAATTTTGAAAACTAATTTTAAGAGATTCATGGAACCCCCTGAAGCTGTTAATGAACCCCCGATTGAGAACTCCTGCTCTAAGGAAATTATCACCTTCCTTGGTAATAGAAAACCGAGATCAGAGTGTAGTGGTTAAGAACAGAGGTTCTGGTCAGCTAAATGAGACCTGAGAGATATGTCAACCAGTTGTAATATATGGGTCTTATTTGGATCCTGATTTTTTTCAAAAAAAATGTAAAAATAGGAGAATTTGAATACTGACTAGATAGTGATCTTAAGGAATTACTATTTTGTTTAGTGTTCTTTTCTTTTACGTATGATGATGGAATTGAGATTTTGGTTAAAATAGTGTTCTTATCTTTTACAGGTACATACTGAAACATTTATGGATGAAATGACATGATGTCTGAGTTGGGGCAATGGGTAGGGGTATAGATGAAACAAGATTGGGCATGTGGCAAGGATTCTTCAAAAAACGCAAATCAATCAATGTGATACACCATATTAACAAACGAAAGGAGAAAAAACATATGATCATCTCAATAGATGCAGAAAAAGCATGAAGAAGATGTTCTGGAATTAGATGTTTGCACAAGCTTGTGAATATACTAAAAACCACTGACCTACACTTGAAAGGGGTGAATTTTATGTCATATGAATTATATCTCAGTTTAAAAAAAAGTTAGAAAATTGTCTAGAGTGGGTGATCCCATTGGTGATCTTCTGGCACAAAGAACTCATCACACAGAGGGGGCAAATTAAGACCCAGAATAAGGAAGCGACTAGCCCAAGTTATTCAGTAAGCTAGTGGCCAAGATGAAATTATATCTCAGGTCTACTAACACCCAGTTCATTCATTTATTACACACATTTATTGAGGATTTATGATATGCTAGATACCATGCTGGCACTAGGGATACAGAGTGAAAAATTTCTGCTGGCATAGAGATTATATTTTCTGGTGTGTATTTGGGGAGATTGTAAATAGACAAATAAATGAGTTTATCCAATTAAAATGAGAGTATGGAACAACAGAGTAGGCATTCAGTGTTCCCTTCTACTTTCTCCTAAATGCCAGATCACCTCCTAAGGAGATGATCCCTTAAACTGGGTGATCTCTTTCCCTTCATTATTCCCTATACACCCAGCCATTTATTCTACAAGTATTTACTGAACACGTGGAATATATAGGAATTGTTCTAGAGGCTGGTGATAAAAGTGGCTCTGACATTCTAATGGGAAAGACAGATAATAAACATGTGAACAAATAGTAGCAAGTGATAGGAATAAAATAAAGCAGTGTAAAAGGATAGAGAGTAATGGAGAAGGAGAAAGATCTATTTAAATAGAGTACTCAGAGAAGGTCTCTATGAAGAGATGTCATTTAGCTGAGATCTGAATGAAGGAGTAAAGTTTGCAAAGTTCTGGAGGAAGAATGTTTAGGACCAAGAGAACAGCAAATATAAAGGCCCTTGGGTAAGTTTGACATGTATAAGGAATGGCAAAACCAATGAGATTAGAGCAGAGAGAACAAAGGGTACAGAGAGACAGTGAAGTTCAAAAATGAGATCAGAAAGGTAAGTGAGGATCATACAATGCAGAATAAAATGTAAATTTTCTTCTAAAAATGAAGAGAAGTCACTGGAAATTTGGACCAGAGGGAATGATATGATCTGATTTACATTTTTAAAAGAATATACATCTTACTGGCTGCTGTGGAGAACAAATTATAGTCAGGCAAGAAGAAAAGCAAGCATAATAGTTTGGAAGCTCCTGTAGCCACCCAAGTAAGAGATGATGGTGGCTCTACCAGGAAGGTAGCAGTAGGAATTAGTAGGTTCAACATACAATGTGCATGGAGAGCTAAGAGGAATTGCTGATGGATTAGGTGTAAGGTAAAAGGAAAAGAGAGTAATCAAGGATCATCCCAAAGTTCTTGACCTTAGCAACTGGGTGACTGGTACTGCCAATTACTTAGATGAGGGAGACCAGAGTAAGAGCAGATTGAGGAGGAATAGGGAATCAAGAGTATTTGTACATTTTGAATTGGAAATGTCCATGAGTCATCTAAGGAGAGCTGTTGAACAGGGAGTTTGAGATGGGAAGAGGGGAGATAGCACTCCTAGATATATAAATTTGCAAATCATCCTCATATTGAAAAGATATTTAAAACCATTAGACTGAATGAGATCACGCAGGAAAAAAATATAGACAGAGAAGTGGACTGAGAAAAACAAAACAGAACAAAACAAAACAAAACTCTGGGACCTTCCAACATGTAGAAATTGAGAAGAGAAGGAAAACCAAGAGGAGACTGAAATGGAATGTCTAGTGAGGTAGAAGGAGAGTTTGGTGTCCTGAAAGCCAAGTGAATAAGTGTTTCAAGAAGGAAGAGTCAGTAAAATGAAATGCTTCTCACAGGCTGAGAATGATAAGAATAGTGGAGTGGCACATGGATATTGTTGGTAATCTTGACAAAAAAGGTCTCAACAGAGTAGTGAGGAGACAGGCCCATTTAGAATGGGTGCAGGATCCATACTAAGCAATTATTCAACTAAATGGCATTTATTTGTTTATCTATCTGTATCTATGTATCTATCTATCTATGTATCTATCTATCTATCTATCTATCTCCATTTAGCCTATAAACTCCTTGAGGCCAGGAACTGTGTCTTAATTCCACCTAGCATGGTACTTAATCCATGTGAGCTGATTTTCTCCCCAGGTTTATCGGGATATAATTGACAAATAAAAATTGTATATATTTAAGGTATACAATGTGATGTTTTCATATATGAATACATTGTAAAATGAGTACCACAAACAATCTAATTAACATATCCATCACCTCACATAGTTTCCAATTTTGTGTGTGGTAAGAATATTTAAGATCTACTCTTTTCACAAACTTCAAGTATACAATAGAGTATTATTAACTACAGTCACAATGCTGTATCATATCTTCAGAACATATTCATCCTGAATAACTGAACCTTTGCACCCTTTGATCAAACACCTCCCCATTTCGCTCTCCCCTAATTCCCTGGCAGCCACCATCCTACTTTATGCTTCTATGAGTTTGACTTTTTTAGATTCCACATATAAGTGAAATCATGCAGCATTTATCTCTCTGCCCTTATCCCATCGCACTTAGCATAAGGTCCTTCAGGTTCATCCATGTTGTCACAAATTACAAGCTTTCCTTCTTTTGTACCTAAGGCTGAATAATATTCCATTTTGTGTGTGTGTGTGTGTGTGCGTGCATGTGTGTGTTTCTGGGTGTGTGTCTATATATCTCTCACATTTTCTTTATCCATTCATCTGTTGATGAACACTTTGGTACTTCCATATCTTAGCTACTGTAAATAATGCTGCAATGAACATGAGATTGCAGGTATCTTTTTGAGATATTAACTTCATTTCCTTTGGATATATTCCCAGAAGTGGAATTACTGGATCATACGGTAGTTTATATTTTTTCATTGACACAGTTGGTAACTTTTATTCTGTGGGCAACCAAAAAGAAGTAACAAGATCACAAAATATGAAGGACTGTTAATAAGTGGTATGAGTGAAACAAACTAGGGGCAGAGGCAAACCAAGGAGAGCCACTTTGGGTGTGGTTAAGGAGGGCCTTTTGGAGGAGGTGGCATTTATCTGAGACCTGAAGCATGAGAATGACCCAGCCATGTGAAGGTGCCGAGGGAGAGTGTCCAGCAAAGGGGATAGCAGGTGCAAAGACCTGGATTATGAGGGCATGCTTGAGGTCCTGAAAGAACCTGATATACCTGGAGGATGGGGATGATGCATGTATCAGTAGTTCATTCCTATGTGTTGTTGAGTAGTACTCCATTGTATGCATATACCACAATTTGTTCATTCATCAGTTGATGAACATTTAGGTTGCTCACAGTTTTTGGCTGATATGAAAAAAGCTGCTATAAATATTCAAATGTAAGTCTTTGTGAAGCTGTGTTTTCATTTCTCTTGGGTACATACTTAAGAGTGGAGTTGCTGGGTTATATGGTAGCAATTACTTGATTGCTTTTTGTTTTTGTTCCTGTGTATGGGTCATGCTTTCTTGTTTCTTTAGATATCTCATAATTCTTTATTGAAAACTGGACAGTTTAAGTAATATAGCAACTCTGAAATTCAGATTCTCTCTTCTCCCCAAGGTTTGTTGTTGTTGCTGTTTATTTTAGTTATTATTGTTAGTTTGTTTACTGACTTTTTTCACCCATTTATGTTAAATCTGTATTCTTTGTTGAGTGTGGCCACTAAAGACACTGCTTAGTTAGCTTTGTGGTCAGCTAATGATTAGACAGAGATTGCCTTAAAACACTAAGAACCAATATGACTCCCAGTCTTTGCAAAGGGGCTCTGTATGAATGTTTGAGCATGCCTTGAACACTCAGCCAGGCAGTTGACAACTCTATATGGTAGTTTATTTTGAATTTTTTGAGAAACCTACACACAGCTTTCCATAATGGCTGTACTAATTTACCTTACCACCAACAATGTACAAGGGTTCCCTTTTCTCCACATTCTTGTCAACACTTGTTATCTTTTGTCATTTTTTTGTAATAACTATCTGTAATAGGTGTGAGATGATATCTTATGGTTTTGATTTGCATTTCCCTGATGATCAGTGATGTTGAACAACTTTCCATATACCTATTGGACATTTATCTGCCTTGTTATGAGAAATGTCTATTTAGGTCCTTTGACCTTTAAAAATTGGGTTATTTCTTTTCTTATTATTGAGTAGTATGAGTTCCTTATGTATTTTGGAATATTAACCCCTTAACAGACATATGATTTGCAAATATCTTCTATTCTGTAGGTTGTCTCCTCACTTTCTTGATTGTTTCCTTTGCTGTGCAGAAGCTCTTTAGCATGATGCAATCACATTTGTCCGTTCTGCTTTTGTTGCCTATACTTTTGGGGTCATATCTGAAAAAATCACTGCCCAGACCAGACAATGCCAAGTAGCTTTCCCCCCACATTTTCTTCCTGTAGTTTTACAGCTATAGGTCTTACATGTATTTCTTTAACCCATTTTGAGTTGATCTTTGTACATTGTGTGAGATAAGGATAAAATTTCTCTGCATGTGGATATCCATTTTTCCCAACACCATGTACTGAAAGGACTATACTTTCCCACTGTGTATTCTTGACACCTTTATCAAAGGTCAATTGATCATAAATGTGTGTACTTTTTCTGGGCTCATTATTCTGTTTCATTTGTCTATATGTCTGTTTTTATGCCAGTACTATACTCTTTTGGTTACTATTGCTTTGTAGTATATTTTGAAATCATAAAGCCTTCAACTTTGTTCTTCTTTCTCAAGATTGCTTTGTCTATTTGGGGTCTTTTATTATGAAGTTTACATAAAACATAGTTATAGCAGTCTGTTTAAAGCTAGCAAAGTAACATTGACTACATACAATAACTGTACATTTTAACGACTCCTACACCTACATTTTATGTTATTGATGTCATAATTTATAACTTTTTAGATTGTGTATCCATTAACAAATTATTGTAGCTATAGTTATTTTTAATACTTTTGTATTTTCACTTTCATACTAGAATTACAAGTGGTTTACACATCACTATTACAGTATTAGAATATTCTGAATTGGGCTATATTATGTTTACCAATTTGTTTTATACTTTCATATGTTTTCATGTTGTTACTGTCCATTTATTTCAACTTGAATACCCTCTTTTAGCATGTCTTACTTATTTATTTAATTGAAGTACAGTTGATTTACAATGTCCTGTTATTTTTAGGAGTACAGCACAGTGATTCAGTTATATATACAGTACAGTGATTCAGATATATATATATATATATATATACACATATATACCTATACTGTTTTTCAGATTTTTTTCCCTTATAGGTTATTAAAAATATTGAGTATATTTCCCTGTGTTATACAGTAGGTCCTTATTGGCTATCTATTTTATATATAGTAGTGTATATGTGTTAATTCCAACCTCCTAATTTATCCCTCCCCCACTTTCCCCTTTGGTAACCATAAGTTTGTTTTCTATGTCTGTGGGTCTATTTCAGTTTTGTATATAGATTCATTTGTATCTTTTTTTGTTAGATGCCACATATAAGCGATTTCATATGATATTTGTCTTTCACTGTCTGGCTTACTTCACTTAGTATGATATCTTTTAACATTTCTTTTAAACCAAGTCTAATGGTAGTCAACTCCTTCGTTTTATCTCTCCTTCATTTCTGAAGGACTGCTTTGTCCAGTATAGTATTCCTGGTTGGCAGTTTTTTTCCTTTCAGTATTTTGAATATATCAACCCATTCTCTCCTGGCCTGCAAGGTTTATGCTGGGAAATCTGCTCACAGTATTATGGGGGTTTCCTTTTATTTGATGATTTGCTTTTTTCTTGCTGCGTTCAAAATTCTCTTTGTCTTTGAATTTTGAGAATTTTATAACAATGTGTCTTGGTTAAAATCTCTTTATGTTTAACTTATTTGGGTTTCTTTGGGCTTCATGGATCCAGATGTTCATTTCCTTCTCCAGATTTAGGAATTTTTCTGTCATTATTTCTTTAAATAAGCTTTGTGCCCCTTTCTCTTTCTGTGCTCCTTCTGAGACTCCCATATATGTATATTGGTTTGTATACAGTGTCCCATAGGTCTCTTAGGTTTTCTTCACTTTTACAATCTTTTTTCTTTTTGTTCCTCTGACTGGATAATTTTAAGTGACCTGTCTTTGACTGCACTGATTCTTTCTTCTGCTTGTTCGAGTTTGATGTTGAAGCTCTCTACTGAATTTTTCTATGCAGTCATTGTGTTCTTCAGCTCCAGAATTTCTTTTTGGTTCTCTTTTTTTTATGATTTCTATGACTTTCTTGAACTTCTCATGTATTATTTTCCTGATTTTGTTTAGTTGTCTGAGTTCTCTTGTAGCTCACTGAGCTTCTTTAAGATGATTATTTGGAATTCCTTTTCAGACAGTTCATAGATCTCCATTTCATTAGGATCAGTTCATTGTGCTTTATTTTGTTCCTTTGGTGGTGTTAAGCTTCCCTGATTATTTCTGATCCTTGTGGCCTTGAGTGGGTGTTTACCTATTTGAAGAAGCAGGCACATCTTCCTGGCTTTGGCAAGGAAAGCCTTTGATCAGGCAGCACAACCAGAGATTCTGGTTAGGCCACCTGGCATGCTCCAGAAGTGGGCTTGCTGCTGGAGTCCTTGGGTAGGGTGGTCTGGTGCCTGGGTCAGTGGATGGGCAAGCTTTCATCCTGGATCTACAGGGGAGAGCTTGAAGCCTGGGTCCAGGGGGCTAGCCTGGCACTGAGGCAGACCTGGAGGTGGGATCCACAGGAAGCTGGACTGGATGCTGAGTTGTGGTTACATCTTGGAGACTAGAGCCACAGAGGCCAGCTTGGCATGTAATGGGCCTGGATTCTGGGTCTTCAAGGGCAGGCCTGGAGCCTGGGGCTGCAGAGAATGGCCTAGTGCTGGGGCAGGTCTGGAGCTCGGGTTGGTGGAGGCTGGCCTGGAGTCTGGAAAAATGGGGGATGGGTTGGTGCTGGGGTTTACTGGGGTGGGCCTGTTGCTGGGGTCCAAGGTAAAGTTGGGTGCTCATCTCACTCTCCTTCCTCCACGTGGAGGGGATTTCTCCCTGAACTACACTGTGTGAGCTTGGGGGAAGGGTGACGTGGGTAATATGAAAATGTCCTTTCTAGCATCTGCAATGTACCTTTTCTTATTTCTGTACTCAACCCAGGTGCTCTGACCTCTCATCTGGATTCCATAGCTTTCATGAAGGGATTTTCATGCATGGATGGTTGTTTGAATTCATATTACTGTGAAGGGACAAGCACTAGAAACTCCTATTCAGCCATCAGTTCTCTATGTTAGCTGAATTTACATTTAAAATCTCAGAACATTCAGAAAACACATTGCTCACCCATCTCAATGTACTGAGGTACAGATCTAAGAACACCTTGTATCCTTCACTGGTCTGCTAAGGGAAAATGGTAGCTGATTTTACAGGTTCATCTCTGTCCTATCCACTGCCAAAAGAATAATTCACTCTCTGGGCACAAATTTTACAAACCTTGGCTTGCCTGGCCCAGGACCCAGAAAAAGTTTACCTTTTCAGAAAAGATGGTTATGCCTCCACGTCTGCCTTTCAATATCCTCTTTGTCTCCAATCACTATTAAGAAGCTAAGGGTAAACTTTAGTACTGACCTTCACTTTCATCCAGGGAAGAAGTATAGAAAACTGTCCTTTCCCTCAGCAAGCGCTTTGAAATTGTGATTGGTTTGTGCCTTCTTGCTGTCACTCGAGGTGGAGGCACTGGGGGTGCAGTACTTTCCTCAGGTGGACCTGAATAAATCTGTAGAGGGGGAATATTTCCAGAAAACAATTAGAAAGATCAACTTTTTGTATCCCTAATGCTAACTACCAGTTGATGCCCATCAGCATTACACCTAAAGTCTGCCATAGCAATTCTAATATGACTAAAGGAATTGTGGGGATTTTCTTAATCACTCTAGCTACCAGCAAGTGTTTAGAGATCTCCTATCATGTTTGAGGTGCAGGACCTGGTACTTCTCAGTGTGGAGGAAAGAATGCAGACAAAAACTGCAACATCAGGAGAGCACCCTTCTATTTATTAGATAGGATGCTGCCCAATACATGGATCATTGAATAAAACCAATTAGATCATTATTTCAAAAAACCTGCAACATCAGTCCTGGATTTGCCACTTACTGCCTGGGAAACTGTAAAAAAGTCACTACTCCCGCCAACAAAACCCATAAAAAGGTCATCTCACATCTCTGAGCCTTAGCTTCCTCATCTGTAAATTGCAGGGAACACCACCTATCACAGGGTGTGGTGAGTGAGGATCAAGTGAAAAGGGTAGTCAAGGTACATTGTATGGGTAGGGGTGGGGTGTGAAGAATGATTAAAAACACCCACATGCATTCAATATTTCTGAAAAGATACCCCCCCCCCAAAAAAATCCTGGTTACATTGTTTGCCCCAAGACAGGACTAATGAGTGGCTAAGGGAAGGATGGAGGAAACTTATTTTTCACCCCTATATCACTTTGATCTTTAAAATGTTCATACCATGTATGCATTACTTATTCAAAAAAGACAGGGCAAAAACAAAGTGCCTTGGAAGATGTAAAAAGTGCTGGATAAGTGAGGGAGGAGCTGTGATTAGAATTTGTATATAATGTCTCATATGTACTTAAGATCTTCCTGTCCCTGGGGAGAATGACCTTTTGAGCAGAGTGAAAATATTTTGGGAAGACACACATATGTGGTGATGGAGGAAGGGGACCAGTGTCCACTGCAATAATGAAATCAACCCCAATGATTAGTGCAAAGAGAAATGTCACAGCCCAACATTCTATCAGGCAAGAGTCAACATAGATTGCACAGTCACAAAACTTACATGAATGGGAACACAAGGCAAGCCTGTGTAAAAGCTGCACAATGATAGAGGACAAGGTAAGAAGAATCATAAGGTAGTATATGTCTCAATGTCTCACGGTATACGGAAAAGAGAATATGACATAGTAGCAAGCAGATGAGCTTTGAGGTCATATACTTTTAGGTCATATTTCTGGTTCCACCACCATTAGTAATAATATTCTAAATAGCTACCATTTTGTGAGCATCTGCTTAGGCACTATAGTAGCTATTACAAATATTCCTTGCTATTCATCAAACACACCAGGGACTTTGCACTGAGTGTTTTTCTACCTGAAGTGCTCTTCCTCCAGATATCCATATAGCTTGCTCTCTTGATTCCAGTAGGATTAATGATCAAATATACCCCTCTCAGTGAGTCCTTCCAGGCAAATGTATCAGAACTTTGACATGCTTCCCTCTACCAAGTGCTTCCTATCCCCCGTCCCTATTTAACATTTTTGCCTATCACTTTCTAACATAGTATATTGTATTCAATACTTATTCAGTTTTTTGTTGTCTGTCTCTCCACTCGATTGTATACTATACTGAAGTATATCATCGTGTTCACTGCTGTAACTCCAGCAACTAGAAGAGTGACTAGAATTGCTGGGCCAAAAAACAAACACATTTAAAATTCTGGTATAAAAGGCCAAATTATCCTCTGAAAAGACCATAACAGCTACTTTCACTTCAAGCCAAAATACGGTAAAAGAAATTAGATTTACATCTTCAACATGAAACAATTAAAAAACTAGAAAAAATGTAACAATGATTCTGAAGGCATTTGAAATCTGGCAATTAAGGACAGTGATCCATGAGAGACAGGAAAAATAAATGAGGTGAAGTGAGCCCCATGACTGTCCCATGTTATAGCCTGGAAAGATTCTTTGGGCCATAATACAGGAAGAAGAACCCAGAGCAGCCCAGCAGTCTCCATTAGCTGAAGACACTGTGTTGCAGGTATGAAGAGGGCAAGGAAAAGAGAGTTTTCAGGGCAGGGTACCAGAAGGAAGATAGCTGCACAGAGAGCTCTGAAGATTTGCAGGGGTCCTTTTTAAGAATATAGCTGTGTAAAATCAATCAATGTGATAAACCATATTAGCAAATTGAAGAAGAAAAACCATATGATCATCTCAAAAGATGCAGAAAAAGCTTTCAACAAAATTCAACACCCATTTATGATAAAAATCCTCCAGAAAGTAGGCATAGAGGGAACTTACCTCAACATAATAAAGGCCATATATGACAAACACACAGCAAACATCATTCTCAATGGTGAAAAACTGAAACCATCTCTTCTAAGATCAAGAACAAGACAAGGTTGTCCACTCTCACCACTATTATTCAACATAGTTTTGGAAGTTTTAGCCAAAGCAATCAGAGAAGACAAAGAAATAAAAGGAATCCAAATCGGAAAAGAAGACGTAAAGCCGTCACTATTTGCAGATGACATGATACTATACATAGAGAATCCTAAAGATGCTACCAGAAACTACTAGAGCTAATCAATGAATTTGGTAAAGTAGCAGCATACAAAATTAATGCACAGAAATCTCTTGCATTCCTATACACTAATGATGAAAAATCTGAAAGTGAAATTAAGGAAACATTCCCATTTACCATTGCAACAAAAAGAATAAAATACCTAGGAATAAACCTACCTAAGGAGACAAAAGACCTGTATGCAGAAAACTATAAGACATTGATGAAAGAAATTAAAGATGATACAAACAGATGGAGAGATATACCATGTTCTTGGACTGGAAGAATCAACATTGTGAAAATAACTCTACTATCCAAAGCAATCTAGAGATTCAATGCAATCCCTATCAAACTACCAATGGCATTTTTTACAGAACTAGAATAAAAAAATTCACAATTTGTATGGAAACACCATAGCCAAAGCAATCTTGAGAAAGAAAAACGAAGCTGGAGGAATCAGGCTCCCGGACTTCAGACTACATTACAAAGCTACAGTAATCAAGACAATATAGTACTGGCACAAAAACAGAAATATAGATACATGGAACAGGAGAGAAAGCCCAGAGATAAATCCACGCACATATGGTCACCTTATTTTTGATAAAGAAGGCAAGAATATACAATGGAGAAAAGACAGCCTCTTCAGTAAGTGGTGCTGGGAAAACTGGACAGGTACATGTAAAAGAATGAAATTAGAACACTCCCTAACAACATACACAAAAATAAACTCAAGATGGACTAAACACCTAAACGTAAGGCCAGACACTCGAAAACTCTTAGAGGAAAATATAGGCAGAACACTCTATGACATAAATCACAGCAAAATCCTTTTTGACCCACCTCCTAGAGAAATGGAAATAAAAACAAAAATAAACAAATGGGACCTAATGAAACTTAAAAGCTTTTGCACAGCAAAGGAAACCATAAACAAGATGAAAAGACAACCCTCAGAATGGGAGAAAATATTTGCAAATGAAGAAACTGACAAAGGATCAATCTCCAAAACTTACAAGCAGCTCAATATCAAAAAAACAAACAACCCAATCCAAAATTGGTCAGAAGACCTAAATACACATTTCTCCAAAGAAGATATACAGATTGCCAACAAACACATGAAAGGATGCTCAACATCACTAATCATTAGAGAAATGCAAATCAAAACTACAATGAGATATCATCTCACACCAGTCAGAATGGCCATCATCAAAATATGTATAAACAATAAATGCTGGAGAGGGTGTGGAGAAAAGGGAACCCTCCTGCACTGTTGGTGGGAGTGTAAATTGATACAGCCACTATGGAGAACAGTATGGAGGTTCCTTAAAAAACTTAAAATAGAACTATAATATGACCCAGCAATCCCACTACTGGGCATATACCCTGAGAAAAGCATAATTCAAAAAGAGTCATGTACCACAATGTTCATTGCAGCTCTATTTACAATAGCCAGGACATGGAAGCAACCGAAGTGTCCATTGACAGATGAATGGATAAAGAAGATGTGGTACATATATACAATGGAATATTACTCGTCCATAAAAAGAATTGAAATTGAGTTATTTGTAGTGAGGTGGATGGACCTAGAGTCTGTCATACAGAGTGAAGTCAGAAAGATCAAAACAAATACCATATGCTAACACATATATATGGAATCTAAAAAAAAAAAAAAAAAAAAAAACGGTTCTGAAGAACCTAGGGGCAGGACAGGAATAAAGATTCAGATGTAGAGAATGGATTTGAGGACATGTGGAGGGGGAAGGGTAAGCTGGGAGAAAGTGAGAGAGTGGCATGGACCTATATACACCACCAAATGTAAAATAGATAGCTAGTGGGAAGCAGCTGCATAGCACAGGGAGATCAGCTCGGTGCTTTGTGACCACCTAGAGGGGTGGGATAGGGAGGGTGGGAGGGAGACACAAGAGGGAGGAGATATGGGGATATATGTATATGTATAGCTGATTCACTTTGTTCTAAAGCAGAAACTAACACACCATTGTAAGGCAATTATACTCCAATAAAGATGTTAAAAAAAAAACAAACGAATTTAGCTGCCTACTAATCAATACTTATGTGTGAGGCAAGAACCACATGAAAGAATTAGAGGAAGCAATTACCTAAGGTCACACAGTGGCTGGAAGAATTCCTGTTCTCACCAGCCACAGTGGATTATTAAATAATTCATAGGGCACTGAGTACAGTACACAGACAAATTTTGCCTCATTAATGAAGAAAAATTAACCCTAGACTAAATCCTATTCATTTTCTGCCTAAAAAAGCCTAAGGGAAATATTTGAAAGCATCAAGCTGTTCTTGGGCTACTTACCTGCACCCCAGAAACAAGCTCAAGAACATTATTTATAGCAATAAAAAATGGCCATCATACAAGAAGGTAAAATTAACAATGTCTTGCATCCAATAAAGAATTATCAGAAATTCATAGCCCTTTCTAATTTTGATGTATTTTATTTCTGTTTCTTGCTCAATTGCTCTGGCTAGGATTCCAGTTCTGTGTTGAATAGGAGTGGTCACAATGAGCATCCTTATCTTGTTCTTGATCTTAGAAGGACAGCTGTCCACCTTTGGTCATCGAGTATGATGTTAGCTGTGGGCTTTTCCTGTATGGTCTTGGTAATGTTGAAGTTTATTCTTTCCATACCCAATTTGCTGAGAGTGTTTATCATGAAAGGATGCTGCATTTTGGCAAATGCATTTTCTGCATATATTGAGATTTTAATTTTCCATTCTATTAATGTGGTGTATCACAGTTTTTGATTTGCATATGTTGAACCATCCTTGCATCCCAGGGGTAAATTCCACTTGATTATGGTCTATGACTGTTTTAAAGTGCTGTTCAATTAAGTATGCTAGTATTTTGTGGAGAATTTATGCTTCTATATTCATCAGGTATATTGGCCTATGGCTTATAGTTTTCTTTCTTTCCCCCTCCTCCTCCTTCTTTTTTTTTGTAGAGTCCTTATCTGGCTTTGGCATCAGGGTAATGTTGGCCTCATAAAATGAGTTTGGGAGTGTTTCTTTCTTTTCGAATTTTTTGAATTGAGAATAATTGGCATTAATTCTTCTTTTAATGTTTGGTAGAATTCACCAATGAAACAATCTGGACCTTAGCTTTTCTTTTTTGGCAGACTTCTGAATACTGATTCAATCTCCTCACTCACTATTAGTCTGCTCAGATTTTCTATTTCTTCATGATTCAGTCTTGGTAGCTTGTATATTTCTAGGAATTTATCCATTTTTCTAGGTTTTCCAATTTGTTGACATATGATTATTCATAGTAGTCTCTTATTATCCTTCGTATTTCTGTCGTGTATCCCTTTTCATTTCTGATTTTATACACTTGCATCTTCTCTCTTTATTTCTTAGTCCAGCTAAAGGTTTTCAGTTTTATTTATCTTTTAAAAAACTCACCTTAGTTTCATTTATCTTTCTATTGTTTATCTGGTCTCTATTTCACTTATTTCTGCTCTGATCTTTTTTATGTCCTTCCTTCTGCAAACGTTGGGCTGAGTTTGTTCTTTTTCCAGTTTCTTGAGGTGTTAAATTAGAACGTTTATTTGTGATCTTTCTTTTGTCTAATGTAAGTGTTTATCATCACTGTAAAATTCCCCTCTTAGAACTGCCTTTCCTGCATCCCATAAGTTTTGATTGGTTGTTTTTCTATTGTCATGTCTTTCAAGATATTTTTTGACCTCCCTTTTGATTTCTTGCTTGACCCATTGGTTGTTCAGAAGTGTGTTGTTTCCCACATATTTGTAAATTTTCCAGTTTTCTTCCTGTAATTGATTTCCAGTTTCATACCATTGTGATCAGAAAAATACTTGGTATGATTTCAATCTTCTTACATTTGCTTACATTTATTTTATGACCTAACTTATTATCTATCCCAGAGAAAGTTCCATGTGCGTTTGAGAAGAATGAGTTTATATTAGAGTTACATAATTAACACACCACCATATTGCAGTATTAGAGTATTCTGAATTTCACTATATACTTACCTCTACCAGTAGGTTTTATATTTTTATATATTTTTGCATTACTAATTAGTGTCCTTTCATTTCAGCTTGAAGAACTCCTTTCAGTATTCTTGAAAGGCAGGTCTAGTGTTGATAAACTCCTTCAGCTTTTGTTTGTTTGGTAAAGTCTTTATCTCTCCTTCATTTCTGAAAGATGACTTTGCCGGGTAAAATATTCATGGTTGGAAGGTTTTTTTTTTCTTTCAGCATTTTGCATATATCATCCAACTCTCTCCTGACCTGCAAGGTGTCTGCTGAGGAATCTGCTGATAGCCTTATAATGGTTCCTTCATATGTGACGGTTTTTTTCCCTCTGGCTGCTTTTAAAATTCTCTGTCTTTGATTTTAGACTGTTTCATCATAATGTGTCTTGGAGAAGACTGTTTTGGGTTGACATTTTGAGATAGTTAGCTTCATAAGTGTATCCCTAGATTTAAGAAGTTCTCAGCCATTATTTCTTTAAATAAGCTTTCTCCCATTCTTCTCCTTCTCGGACTTCTGGGACTCCAATAATGCATGGATTTTTTTTCTTTTAATGGACCCCATAATTCACATAGACTCTCTCCACTCTTTTTCATTCTCTTTTCTTTTTGCTCCTCTGAATGGATGATCTCAAATGACTCTTCTAATTTACTAATTCTTTCTTCTATTTGGTAGAGTGTGATATTGAAGCCCTCTATTGAATTCTTCAGTCCAGTCATTGTTTTTTGAACTCTAGGATTTCTGGGTTTTTTTTTTTTTTAATGGTTTCTGTTCATTTGTTGAACTTCTCATTTTGTTCATGCATTGCTTTCCTAATTTCATTTACTTGTTTATCTTTATTTTCTTATAGTCCATTGAATTTCTTTTTTTTAATGAAAGTATAATTGATTTACAATATTATATTATTTTCGGGTATACAACATAGTGATTCAATATTTTTACATATTATACTCCATTTAAAGTTATTATAAAATATTGGCTATATTCTGTGTGCTATACAATATATCCTTGTAGCTTATTTATTTTATATATAGTATACATACATGCCTCTTAATCACCTACCCCTATATTGCTCCTCCTCGTTTCCCTCACCCCACTGATAACCATTAGTTTGTTCTCTATATCTGTGAGTGTTTCTGTTTTGTTATATTTTATTCAATTGTTTTATTTTTTAGATTCCACATATAAGTGATAACATACACCATTTGTCTTTGTCTGACTTATTTCACTTAGCGTAATACCCTCTAAATCTATCCATGTTATTGCAAATGGCAAATTTTCAGTCTTTTTTATGGCTAATAGTCCATTGTGTGTATATATATATATATATATATATATACAGCCACTTTATTCATTCATCTATTGATGGACACTTAGGTTGCTTCCATATCTTGGTTATTGTAAATAATGCTGTGAAGAACATTGGGGTGCATGTATCTTTTCAAATTGATGTTTTCATTTTCTTCAGATATATACCCAGGAGTGGAATTGCTGGATCATATGGTAGTCCTATTTTTAGTTTTTTTAAGAAACATCCATACTGCCTTCTATATTGGCTGCACCAGTTTACATTCCCACCAACAATGTACTAGGGTTCCCTTTTCTCCACATTCTCATCCTGAGATTCTGGGTGGGCCATATGGTGGTGTCCAGCAGGAGACTTACTGCTTGAGTTCTTGGGCAGGCAGGTCTGGCGCCTTGGTCAGCAGGCAGGCAGGCCTGGTGTTTTGATCCGAGGGTATGGATGTGGGGCTTGGATTCACTGAGGTAGGCCTGACACTTGAGTCTGCAGTGATGGGCCTGTGATCTGGGTTCATGTGGATGAATCTGGATCTGGGTCCATGGGGGCTGACCAGGCTCAGGGGATCACTGGGGTGGGCCTACCATCTGGGTCCACAGGGACTATTCTGGTGCCAGATGGGCCAGGAGGCTGATTTCATAGGGACTGGACTAAAACCTAGGGCGATGGGGGCTAGCCTGCCCTTTGGGCAAACCTGGAGCCTAGCGCCATGGAAGGTGGCCTATAATCTGGGGTCTCAAGGGCCAGCCTGGAGATTAAGTCTATGGAGGTCAGCCTGTTGCTAGTTCAGGCCAGAAGTCTGGTTCTCTGGGAGCCAGCCTATAAGCTGAGGCCACAGGTGCTTGCCTGGCACTGAGGTGGGCCAGAAGCCTGGGTCAACAGGAGCCTGCCTGGACCCTGAGACATAGGGGCAATCCTGGCATAGAGTTAGGCTGGGAGCCTTGGTCTATGTGAGCTGGTCTAGAAGCTAGGTCTATGGGGGCTGACCCATTCTGGAATGGACCAGGAATCTGCATTCATAGGAACTCACCAGTAGCCTGGTGACATCAGAGCTGGCTGACAATGGGGTGGGCCAGGAGCCTGGGTTTGTGGGAGCCCACTTTTTGCCTCATGCCTTGGGAGCTGCCTGGGGATATAGGTGCTGGGTGATGTTGGGTGTTTTGGGAGCTTGGGTTTGCAGGAACCTGCTGGGAGCCTGGTGCTACAGAAGCTGTCTGAGACTGTGGGAACTGTCTGGGGCCACAGAAGCTGGTGGATAACTGGGTGGGCTAGGGGCCTGGGTTTGCAGGAGCCCACTGGGAGCCTGGGGCCATGGGAGACACCTAAGTCTGCAGTAGTAGGTCTGATGCTGGGGCCGGCCAGTACTGGGGTTAACAGCGAAATCAGATGCTCACTTCACTCTCCTCTCCCATGAGTGTACCCCTCCATAATGGGCTGCTGGAGCTTGGGAGAGGGGTGAAAGACAGGTGACTCTATCTTTCTTCCTCATTGTTTTTCTTATTTCTGTGCTTCACCAGGTGTTATAATCCCTCACCTGGATTCCTTAGCTATTGTGAAGATACTTTTGTGTGCAGATAGTTGTTCAAACTGTTATTTTGGGAAGGGGAGCCGTGCTAGAAATTCCTACACTGCCATCTTGTTGATGTTATTCCACAATCCCCCAGCCTCCACTTCTTTGTATCCCATTTGCTGTTCAACCTGGTCTCTGTCCACACTGCTCTTCTGTAACTGTTTTCGTAACAATCACCACTAACCTCCTAATTCCCAAATCTATGGGCACTTTTCAATCCTTACTTTTACTTTGCTGCAGCGCTTGATACAAGCTGACATTCCTGATCTAAGAATGCTTTATTGTTTACCTTTCTTTTTTTTTTTTTTTAAGGGAGAACTAACTGAGTGATTTATTTTTAAATACTTGTCATTTGGAAAAAATACAGGAATAATAAAATTTTCGAGCTAATGTTCATGCTGTGTCTAAATCATATCTGAATAAAATGATGTGGTAAATTGTGTTAGTTCTCCCTTCTCCCAAGTGAGAAGGGAGAACTAACTGGGTGATTTTATTTATTTATTTTTTAAACATCTTTATTGGAGTATGATTGCTTTACAAGGGTGTGTTAGTTTCTGCTGTATAACAAAGTGAATCAGCTATATATATACATACATCCCCATATCTCCTCCCTCTTGCGTCTCCCGCCCACCCTCTGTATCCCACCCCTCTAGGTGGACACAAAGCAACAATTTGGTCTCCCTGTACTATGTGGCTGCTTCCCACTAGCTATCTATTTTACATTTGGTAGTGTATATGTCCATGTCACTCTCTCACTTCGTCCCAGCTTACCCTTCCCCCTCCCTGTGTCCTCAAGTCCATTCTTTATGTCTGTGTCTTTATTCCTGTCCTGCCCCTAGGTTCTTCAGAACCTTTTTTTTTTTGTAGATTCCATATATATGTGTTTGCATATGGTATTTGTTTTTCTCTTTCTGACTTACTTCACTCTGTATGACAGTCTCTAGGTCCATCCACCTTGCTACAAATAACTCAATTTCATTTCTTTTTATGGCTGAGTAATATTCCATTGTATATATGTACCACATCTTCTTTATCCTTGTTTACCTTTCTGAATAACTATATTTCTACATCTCTGAACACTGCCCAGTCTCTTTTACTGGCTCTTCCTAAATGTTGATCTTCCCCAGTATTGTATTCTCAGTCCTCTAATGATCTCACTAATCTAGACTCATTCTCTCTCAACAATTTCATGTACTCTCATGGCTTACACTATCAGTTTTCTCTAATAGTTTCTATACCGATATATATAATTGCCTACTCAATACTGCCATCTGGATATCCCAGAGGTACCTCAACCTCAACATTTCTAAAATTAAACATATTTAACTCTTTTCTTGTAACTGTTTATTTCTTAAAATAATGCTGATGTCCAAGCCAGAAATCTGGGCATTATTATCCTAGCATCCTCCCTCTGTCTCACATCCCATATCCATTAAGTCAATAAGTTCCATCAATTATACTTCCTTAATATCTCTCTAATTTGTTCTCTCTGTTCCCTGCCACTGCCTCAGTTCAGAGTCTCATTATGTCTCTCTAATATTACTACAGTGGTCTTCTAACTGTTCTCTGTGCCTCATGTCACTCTTTTCTTTAATCTGTCTACCAAAGTATCAATAACTAAACTCAAAATATAATTGTCTTACTCCTCTGCTTATAATATTTTAGTGACCCCACAATATTGTTGGGACAAAGTCCAAACTCTGTTGTTAGTATACGAGGTGCTCTATAATCTGGCCACTGCCTACAATCTCCAGTCTCATCTTCCATTTATTCCTACCTTCACCCTATACTACAGTATCCATTTGCCCTTCTTCCTTTTAATAATAGAAGTCACTGAGTTTTAGCTGAATACCCATACCTACATTTCCCAGCTTCCCTTATAGCTAGGTAAGGCCATGCATTTTAGTTTTAAACAATAAAATATAAGTGGAAGTGATGTATGCAAACTTCTGGATCATGTTTTTATAAAGAAATTGTCTGCATTCCATTGTCTCTTTTCCCCTTCCCTTTGGTGAAGACCAAAGGAACAGGTATGTAGGACCCAAACATTAAGGCCAAGTGGTAAGGACGGCAGAGCTACTCCACCGATTTTGGACTGTTCACCTCTGGACTTTTACATGAAAGCAAGATGAACTTCTCTCTTATTTAAGCCACTGAATTTGCTGTGCTCTTTGTTACAGGAAGTTAGCCTGTACCTTAATTAATTCATTCCCTTTTAACTTTTGGGTCTCAACTCATTCATTAACACTGTGTGAAGCCTTAGCTGACTCCCATGACAGAGATATGTTCCACTTCCATTTGCTCCCATAGCATCTGATGTACATCTTCATCACAGTAGTTATTACACTGTACCCTGAGAGTTAGTTGCTCCAAATTCCCTGCCAGTATCATGAGCTTCCTGCCACTGGAGATTTTTGTCTCATTCATCTCTACAAGCTAGGCCCTTACTAGGACACCAGGCAAGAGGAAGCAGCTCAATGATATTTTTTAGAATGAATGGATGGATCTTGGCTGCCAGGCACCTCAAGGCCTATTAAACAATAGAGACTTTTCTCACTTGCTTCTTCTCCAACTGGAATTGGGGAAATAGAGTATAATATAGAGATTAAAGAGCTAGCTTTGAGTCAGAATCAGCTGTGTAGAGGCTTTGCCACTTACTACCTATGCAACCTTGGGCAAAGTACTTAAACTATATGAACCTCAAACTTGAGGCTCAGTTTGCATTTTGTAAATCTCAGTTGCAAAACAGTGATAATAATACCATCTACCTCATAGGGTTGTTGTGATGATTGAATGAGACGATGTATGTAAAGAGCCTAGTCTGGAACATATTAAGCATTCTATAAGTGGTAACTATTGCAACCCTAAAAAGGACTTAAACTCACATTTCCTTGGAGAGAAGCAGGGAGAGAGGGAGGGAGAGGCGAGATGGAAGGGGAAGGAATTGGGGGACAGAGGGAGGTTGAGATTAAAGCAATAAGGGATGAAGTGGTTATGTGCTATGCAAATCAAAAGTTGTGGACGTGATGGCTCTTCAAGGTCTCTGCCAGATTAAATTATTTTATTTCTCTCCTCTAGTTACACCAATTATTTGCTTCTCATTGACAAACTCCTTCCTTGCAGCCTGCTCATCTTCAAGGAGCTACCCAGGCCCCAAGAAGGATAAGGGGTCACTAACTTTGGGGGTTTGTAATGAGAGCTACCAAATCCACCTGAACAGGGTACCATCGCTACAGGCTCTGTCTCCTCCGGGTAGACTGAGACACTGGTTGAGAAAATTTTGAGAACAGTTCTGCCAATGGGCCCATAGGCAGTGTTCAGAGAAGATGCTCAGTAGGCTTAAAACCACAGTCTCTCTAAATGAGAAAAGACTAGAAAAACAGAGGGGATACTTCCTGTTGTGTGTCCTTCTAAAATTAAAACATGGCCTGGATAACCCTACAGTCAAAATGGATTGCAACATCCTCCCCAAAGCTGGCCTACAGATGTAAACCTTGTAAGCCAAGATTTAATGTGGAAATACTGGCAATTACTATAGTAGGAAGAATCCACTTACCTCGCTCTCTGTTCTGTGGACCCTCCAAATGCCCCACATCAGATCTCTTTTTAACCTATGTGTTACTGCTATTCCCTTTGGGAAAAGAAATGGAGTAAATATGTCCTCCTTGCTCATTCAACCTTAGCCACTTTGGCCTCTTTGCTGTTCAACATGCCAAGCACACTTCTGCCTCATGACCTTTGCACTCATTGTTTACTATTCTTGGAATTGCTCTTCCCCAAGATATCCACCATGACTAATACCCTTACTTTATTCAATTTTCTGCCTAATTATCATATTAACACCACCTTCTATAAGATATCCATCCCTTACCTTGTTTTTTCTGCAGAGCACTTATCACCACCTGACAAATATATTGACTTGTTTATCATTTGTCCCTCCCCGATAGAATATAAGATCCATGAAATAAAGGCCTTTGCTTTATTTACAAGTGTATCCCCAGTGCCTAGAACTTTGCCTGGTATGTGAAAAGAATTTAGTATTTATGAAACTTAATTTGTATCATCAATTCTTTGAAAAGAGGACTACAAACTAAGATATAACTAGTGGCTTGGGAATGAAAACCTGGCAAAATATCTACAGTTTCTCTTAAGAGAGGAAGAAGAATAGATGATGGGCCCAAGATCTCTGGACTTAATTTTGACAACCCAATTTTAATGAGGGGGAAACTTTTAGAAATGAAAAGGTGTTAAGAGAGGCCCAATAAAAGAAACTCTGTCTGTTTTACTTAATTCTCTTTTGACTTCTTGAGTATCCATGAAAAGCATGTTCTGAGAAATGAATAACAATATACCCTCTGAAGATAGAAGAAATAAATCTTAAAGGAATAGGACAGTCATAATGTGTGGGGCTTTCTTATGGGGTGGATGGAGCCAAATACCAGGTGGCACAGGATACAAAACTAGCTCCTCTGTATCTCATGCAGTCATTGTAAAGGGGAAGTGATAGCAGTAGCAGGAGAAGGCATAAGTGGCAGGGCTATGGTATGAACTCAGATTTGTCTGACTTCAAGATTAACACTCTTTCCACTATATAACATAGAAGGAAACATTTTAAGTTTAAAAAATAATTCCTTGGGTGGAAACAGTATCAAGCCAAACTTATTTTCCCACCTTCCAAATCTCCGGAAAGAGGGCAGACTGATTTGGCTTTCTGTAGACTGGTTAAGAACACGTAAAATTTTGTGGTCTTTGATAGTGACTTCAGGAAAAATCACAGAGGGTAGCCAGTGCAGAATCTGGGGGAAAACCAATGATATTTTTTTCTGGGAACATGGTTAGCCCTGAGTGGATATTAGCTGAGTTGAATTCTAAAGGCCTGGGCTAAGAGAACTCAATAACCAAGGGATACTATTTCACTCGTTGGGCCTTGGTTATTGTCTGGGGTGGTCAGGAGTCCAACTCCTGGAAATCCTTCTTCTGAAGGTTCCTGAGGACTAAAGCTGGATGATAACATTTGTTGGGTTTTGAGGCACAGACAGGAGAAGTATCACCTTCACTGGGAAGGGGGTTCATGAAACTCTTGCCTGAGTTTGATCACATATTAACCCCCTCCCAGTTTCTTCTATGTCAAGTCTTTAGGCGTGAAAAAGAGAAGAAATTTAACACAACACAATCATTTTTCAATTGCCAAAAGCCATGAGATCCACAGTCATCCAAACTCTTGGAAATTTTGGCAGAACTGAGTAACTATCCAGATTCTCCCCAGATGCCTCTTCAGGGCTGCAAATATCAGATTGTACAAAAAGCATCTCGCCTTTCTATAAATCAAAGATATAAGACTTGGCCCCGATGAATCTCAGCTTTCCACTGAGTCTCCATTTACACTCTGGCTGAGGCTGTGTTGCACTTTCTGAGGTCTGGTTATATTAGAAAAACTATACTCTGAACTTCATTAGAAACAAAGTTGGTGATGGGGTCAAAAATAATGAGCTCTTAGCATTTGGCAGAGACCACTTTAAACATCAAGTGTGTCACCAAGTTATCTTAGAGTATGCACAGAACTTTGAAAATGTCATGTCTGTTGTTACTAAGAGCCAACATTTTTTAAAGAGGGCTGTCACCAGGCCTGTCTTTGGTCTCTGCAACACGTAGACTTTAAGGTTCTTCTACATGACACATTCTAGAATCCTATCTAGTCTTACACATACAATATACTTAAGGGAAAACTGATGTCCAAAGAGAGGAAGCGATTTGCCCAAGGCTCCAAAGCTAGTAGGTGGTAGAACTTAGACTAGAACCCAAGAATTCTAATCCCCAATCTGGTGTCCTATCCCCTTAAAACACAGTACCTCCTATATGAAACTCTTTTATACTCCCACTGATTATATCTAATATGTCTATAATCCATGCTCTGTCAGTCCATTCCTCTGGCCAGTTGCCTTGGGAAGAGGATACTGAGGAAAGAATGAAGTCAGATGCTGCTAAGGACACCTCCATCTGCTTGGCATGGATTTATGCTTTCTACTAAGAGTGGAATGATAGGTTTCAAGTGGAGTTTTCCTTTTAGACCTACTTAGGACACTTTCAGGCTGGAGAAGTGAAGAGTTCTGCATCATCTAACAACCATGAATTAACAATGATCTAAGGACTTCTAGAAAACACCACTTTGACTACAAAGACTTAATATATACCAGGGATTATGGAAGAATGTCACCACTAAGATAAAGTTAATCTCCTGTCAATATAATAAAGGGGTGGGAAGGCATTAGAATTTGGTGGGCAATACTATGTACAAAGTACTTGGTATATTTATCTCGTTGAACCCTCCCAACAACTGAGGTAAGCCTAATTGTTAGCCCCATTTTTAAAATGAAGGAAACAAGGCTCAGGGAGGTAGACTGGCTTGTTGAAGACTACTCGGCTAGCAAAGGACGGAGCTGGGATTCAACCTCAGAGTCATCTGCTTCCAAAGCTATTTTTCCATTCTTTCTATAATATTCTCACCTGTAGGGATATTTGGAAAACCTACAGAAGTGGCCTAGGCATTTTCAGGGTTATTTTAAAAAGTCTTAATCCAAAAAAGTAGCAATGACTCAGCCATCAGTCCCAAAATCTCAGAGCAAAGAAAAAGTTCACCCAATCTCAATGCTCCTCCACTGATTCCTCGTTCCCAAAATCCCTATAGGCAGTATCACCAGACTGAGGAACTCAGTCTACTTCAAAGTACACATACCTGACCCGCTAGCACAGTGGCCCCAGTCTTAACTGTATTATCCAGACTCTGATGTTCAAAGCTGAGACTCAGAACACCCAAAGGAGAATAGCAAAGGCAAAAGTATATGGTAAGAGAAAATCATTGGCCATTGAGGGGAACGGGCTATATGATTTTGGAGAGCTTTTAAAATTCTCAAAAAACTCTGATTCTATATTCATTCTCTCATTCTCATTCTCTCTCTCTCAAGCAAATCAGAAGCCTCCAAAAATACAATAAAAACAGATATTTGACTTCGATATCCATAACAAATCTAATCTCTCTAGACCTCAGTTACCTCTAAGTAAAATGAGGAAATACCTCATAAAAGTTATGAGGATTCAATGAGATGTTGAAGATGTTGAGTGTCAAACATTTAGCACAGTCTGTGGCACATAGCAAGCTCTAGATAAGTGCCAACTATTGTTCATTGTATTGTAATTTTTGTTTCAGTGCCAGCTGGAAAGAGGAAAAGGAAGGGAGAGGGTATTCCCGCCTTTTGCTGAGTCTTGAGAATAATTCTTAGGTTGACAAGAATCAAAAGGGTGACTCATAGGGAATGTTTCAGCTCTCTGAACATTGAGGGGTAAACGCCAGCTCACAGCTGTATCCTACACTTATCACACTATCTCATCAGGCTTGGGCATGCTTATTCACTTCAAACAGGTCCTGACCTCACTTCAAAATGAAGAGAACTAGTCTTTTGGGAAATGTGTGAAGATCTTCTTGATTTAGCTACAATTGAAAACTTAAAGCTTAAATCTATGTTTTCAAAGATTCACTATGACTAATGAACATATCTGAAATTTCTCAATCTGATAATTCTTTGCACAAAGACATTTTTCTTCAGGTTGCACTTTGCTTTTAATATGCACTACTTAAAGATATTTTTTTCTGAAGATTCATTTGAAATGCTTGTCAAATCCCCAGTTAACTGCATATTATACTCTGAAATTATCCTCACATGTACAGGCACATGTACAAATGTTATTTTTAATAACTTTTAGCTTAACTCTATCATTTCAGAATTTAAAGGCAATGACATATAAACCTGGCTTAATTAGATTCTCTCTCTGTGTGTGTGTGCGTGCATGTGTGTATGCACCTATATGTATATATGTAGATAGATACATAGAGATATATTTTTAAATATATAAAATATAAATCTGTTAAGTATAGATCTATATTTATAGTTACTTATATTTTAAAATATCTATCATCTACCTATTCTTTCTTTCTATCTATCTATCTATCATCTATCTGTCTATCTATCTATCTATCTATCTATCATCTATCTATCTATCTACCTATCATTCCAGAAAGCAGAGGTAGAGGGAAACATTTATCTATTCCTTTGCTGCCCTCTGGTGGCAGCCCAAAATTCACAGAAGCCACATTTCAGAGAAAACAGGAGGCATAGGCCAGGACTAGAAGGTTCGGTGTCCTCTGGGTTGCTAAACTGGGTGCCTGAAAAATACATAAATCAGAGTTGTTCCTTAAAAGGGACTCTTGTTTGCCTCCCCAAATCCATTACATTGCTACAATGTAATGGACAAGATCCATTACATTGTTTTTCCTGGACAAGATCCCATTTGGACATTTGGGAACCTAGGCAGCATTTGAGTTCTCACAAACTCTGCATTGAGAACAACCCAGCTTTCTCTGGCCAATTTACAGGAATAACTTTCCTTAACCATCTATATCTTCAGCAAAGACTGTACCATTCAGTTCCCTCAACCATGGTTTCCAACCATACATCTTTAAAGATAAGAATAAAATCCCTTTTCACATACATTGATAATAGATTTTCCAATTATTTTGAAAATAATTATTCACCCAGAAAACTGTACTTAAGGCAGTAAAGCAAGATCCTGTAGGATTAAAAAGCAGCTTACCACCCAGTAGAAGGGAAAGATTGTCAATAACGAAGGATCTCAGGAGAGGTTAGAAGAGCTAAGTCAACATCAGTGATGTAAAGACAAGTACAACCTGCTGTTGTCTTTAACATCTCACATAAAACAGGTCCCCATTCCCTGAGGTGCAGACTTAACCCAACAGACCTAGATTTAAGTGTCAGCTTGGTCACTTACCACATTCTGTGCCTCTGTTTCCTAATCCAAAAAAAAAAATGGAAATAATAATATCCATCATTCACAGAGTTAGAATAATGACTGAATGAGGTAAAAGTACATTGCCCCATACTGGCACATAGCCTGATTCCATGTTCCCTGAATACAGATCTAAATTTAAGAGGCAGACCTGCTTGTTTCTAGCCCCAATACAATGATCTCAGCAGTAATAAAGGAGGGAAATGGCCAATGCCAGACTGTATAACTAAGAAGATGAGTTTGCAAAGCACAAGTGAGACAAGAAGAACTGTGGGGATAGGTTGGTGGTGGCGGACAAAAGTTCCAAAGAGCAGATGAGTGGGAATGGAGTTAGAGAAATGCAAATTTGTTACCACTACTGCAGCATGCACAAAAGGACTTTATGTAAAATGAAGAGCCTCGACCAGAAGGTCTTCAGGGTCCCTTTATAGTCCTAATATTCAAATGGATCTGTCCCACATTTTGTCCCCTTAACTTCAAAATAAAACACTGTCCTTAAAACAAAATTGCTAAGAACTGCCTTCAGACCTGTTCTCTCTCCTCCCCTGTAATTCACCACAGTTCTCCAAAACAAAATGTTCAGAAAACAGAAGTCAACTTTCCTCTGTCAGTCCAAATAGCCTCTGTGTCTCAAGGCAGCAGCTTAGGTTCAGGCACCCTGGATAGATACTGCTCAGTGTGATGGGAAGAGAGAGAACTTAAGAATCATTGACACTGTCTAGGGATCAGTGTAGAGGTAGATCTTCTTGTTCCATAATTTACCTAGGTACCAACTTAGAAAATCAATAATTTAGAGATGATGATTCAAATTGTTTTAGAATACTCTTTTTGAAAGACTTAGGAATGGACTCCTTTAAGTATCAATACTTCTGATGCACTTAAATTTTATTTACAGACCCTGGATGTTCTTAAAAAGAGAGGCCAAAGGAAGAGAATGACAGAAACTCAAAATCAATGTGTTTAGGCCCTTTTCTATTAAAGAGCAAGTGTAAATGGAAAAAAAAAACTCACATTACTGAAATTATAATATATGTCAACTGAAAAATCATATCCCATTAACTGAACAACTTGGCAGGAACATATAATCCCTGATATTTATAAAGCAGCATCAGCTCTCATATATATTATCTCTTTTAATCCCCACAACCATCCTATGAGGTTACACCTACATAAGGTCCAGAATTTCTGGAACAATCTCATCCACATTTCATTTGGCTCTTTTTCAAAACACACAACTTGATAAATGTATAATAAATTGGTACTTCTTTTTATATCTCCATCTACGATGTTTCATATGAATAAATTCATAAATCAGAAAAGATCCTTGGTTACCATGTCTTTGTTTGGAAAACATGATCAGAGTACATCTCTAGTATCATACAAAGGTCAGGACTTCAATCACTTAACACATATTTATAAGTTACAAGGGTATAACAACTTCACTCAAAAGCTGACCAAAGGTTAGCAGAAGTAACCTCCTATTGGATCAGAGGAATAACATATAACTAGCACTTTAATTGCTCTTCAAATTACCCAACAGAATACACTTTTGATATCCTGGCCAAAATCACACTTTTATGAACTCAGTAGGGATTGAGGTCATTCATTGAAAAATGGATTTTTTGATAAAATTGAAGTTGGCAGTTCCCCTAAAAACTGTAAAGAATAACAACGAAGACTTTTTTTGGGTTTTGGGGGGCATGAGCCAAACTTCTCCTTACATGGCTCTGCAATAAGCCTTTCTCTGCTCCAAACTCAGATGTTTAAGTATTGTTTGGCTGGGGCTGTGGTCACAGTGGGTGCCCCCACCCCATCCAGGACACCCTTCCAGGACCATCCTTGGGGCAAGGTGGCACACTGCACTCCTGGAAGCTCCGTCCATAGCACCTCCACCTCCCTCCCCAAGTGATTAAGGGCCAAGCAGCCCAGCCCTGCTGCCAGGCTTGGAGTATGGGTCCCTGAAGAGCTGGAACTCCTGGCTCAGCGTCTTTTCCCTCCACCATCACTGAGATGCATCAGAGCCCAAGGGGAGAGCAGTGCAACTCCCGACCCTGCCCACAACCACACCTCTGCCATACTTGGGAGGGACCTCACCAGCTGAAACCCCATTGGCCCCTGGGGCTGCCCACCAGTTGTAAGAGGAAGCAGTCAAGATGGCGGAATAGGAAGACCTGGCATTCACTTCTCCCCACAAGTACATAAAGAATATATCTGTAAGTGGAACAATTTACACAGAGCACCTACTGAACATTAGCAGAGGACCCTGAACACCTAAAATGAAAAGAAATGATCCCCACATAACCAGTTTTGTTTTTATTGTTTGTTTTGGTATTGGGGTATTTTTGTTTGGTTGGATGTTTTCTTCCTTTTTGTTTTCTTTGTATTTTTTGTTTGTTTTTGCTTGTTCAGTTTTGTTTTTATCATTTGTCTTGGTTTTTGTCTATCTGTTTTCTTTTCCTCTTATTTGTTTTTGTTTTGTTGTCATTTTTGTGTGTTTATTTTTTGCTTTCTTTGCTTTTTTTGTTGTTTTAGTTTTGTTTATTGTTTTTTGTTTTTTGTTAGTTTTGCTTTTATTGTATGTTTTGGTTTTGGGGTTTTTTTGTTTGGTTGTCTTCTTCATTTTTATTTTCTTTGTGTTTTTTTTGTTTATGTTTTTGTTTTTATTGTTTGCCTTGGTTTCTCTTTCTCTGTTTGTTTTATTTTCCTTTTTTTTTTCGTTGGCTGCACAGCACAGCTTGCAGAGTCTTGGCTCCCCGGCCGGGGGTCAAACCTGAGCCCCTGTAGTGGAAGCGCTGAGTCCTGGCGGCTGGACCACCAGAGAATTCCCAGCCCCAGGGAATATTAACTGATGAGAGTTCTCCCAGAGGTCCCCATCTCAGCACCAGGACCCAGGTCCATCCAACTGCTTGCAAGCTCCAGTGCTGGATGCCTCATGCCAAATAACCAGCAAGACAGGAAAACAGCCCCACCCATCAGCCGACAGGCTGCCTAAAGCCCTGCTAAGCTCACAGACACCCTAAAACACACCCGTTGACAAAGCCCTGAACACCAGAGGGACAAGACCCAGCTCCACACACCAGAACGCAGACACTAGTCCCTCTTACCAGAAAGCCTACACAAGCCCCTGGACCAATTTCACCCACCAGGAGGCAGACACCAGAAGCAAGAAGAACTACGAATTTGCAGCCTGCAGAAAGGAGACTACAAACACAGTAAGTTAGACAAAATGAGACAACAGAGAAATATGTTGCAAATGAAGGAGAAAGGTAAAAACCTACCAGACGAACTAAACGAAGAGGACATAGGCAATCTACCTGAAAAAGAATTCAGAGCAATGATAGTAAAGATGATTCAAGATCTTGGAAATAGAATGGAGGTACAGATTGAGGAGATACAAGAAATGTTTAACAAGGACGTAGAAGAACTAAAGAACAAACAATCAGTGATAAACAACACAATAACTCCAAAGAAAAATGCACTACAAGGAATCAATAGCAGAATAACTGAGGGAGAAGGACAAATAAGTGAGCTGGAAGATAGAATGGTGGAAATCACTGTCATGGAACAGAATAAAGAAAAAAGACTGAAAAGAAATGAGGACAGTCTCAGAGACCTCTGGGACAACATGAAACGCACCAATATTCGAATTATAGGAGGCACAGAAGAAGAGAAAGAGAAAGGGTCTGAGAAAATATTTGAAGAGATTATAGTGGAAAACTTCCCTAATATGGGAAAGGAAATATTCACCAAAGTCCAAGAAGCACAGAGAGTCCCATACAGGATAAACACAAGGAGAAACATAGCAAGACACATATTAATCAAACTATCAAAAATTAAATACAAAGAAAAATATTAAAAGCAGCAGGGGAAAAGCAACAAATAACATACAAGGGAACTCCAATAAGATTAGCAGCTGATTGTGCAGCAGAAACTCTGCAGGCCAGAAGGGAGTGGCAGGATATATTTAAAGTGATGAAAGAGAAAAAACTAAAACCAAGAACACTCTACCCAGCAAGGATCTCATTCAGATTCGACGGAGAAATCAAAAGCTTTACAGACAAGCAAAAGCTAAAAGAATTCAGCATCACCAAACCAGCTTTACAGCAAATGCTAAAGGAACTTCTCTAGGCAGGAAACACAAGAGAATAAAAAGAACTACAACAACAAACCCAAAAGAAACAAGAAAATGGCAATGGTAACATACATATTGATAATTACCTTAAATGTAAATGGATTAAATGTTCCAACCAAAAGGCACAGACTGGATAAATGGATACAAAAACAAGACCTGTATATATACTGTCTACAAGAGACTCACTTTAGATGTAGGGACACATACAGACTGAAAGTGAGGGGATGGAAAAATATGTTCCATGAAAATGGAAATCAAAAGAAAGCTGGAGTAGCAATACTCATATCAGACAAAATAGACTTTAAAATAAAGACTATTACAAGAGACAAGGAAGGACACTACATAACAATCAAGGGATCAATCCAAGAAGAAGACATAACAATCGTAAATATATATGCACCCAACATAGGAGCACTTCAACATATAAGGCAAATGCTAACAGCCATAAAAGGGTAAATCAAAAGTAACACAATAATAGTGGGGGACTTCGACATCCACATACACCAATTTATAATCATCCAGACAGAAAATTAATAAGGAAACACAAGCCTTAAATGACACATTAGAACAGATAGACTTAATTGATATTTATAGGACATTCCATCTGAAAGCAGCAGAATCTACTTTCTTCTCAAGGGCACATGGAACTTTCTCCAGGATAGATCACATCTTGGGTCACAAATCAAGTCTCGGTAAATTTAAGAAAATTGAAATCATATAGACCATCTTTCCTGACCACAACACTATGAGATTAGAAATCAATTAGAGGGAAAAAAGCTGTAAAAAACACAAACACATGGAGGCTAAACAATATGGTAGTAAACAATCAATGGATCACTGAAGAAGTCAAAGAGGAAATCAAAAAATACCTAGAGACAATTTACAATGAAAACACAATGATCCAAAACCTACGGGATGCAGCAAAAGCAGTTCTAAGAGGGAAGTTTACAGCAATACAACTGTAAATACAGTTGTACAATAGTGGTGTACAATCCCACCACTATTATTGAACATAATTTTGGAAGTTTTAGCCACAGTAATCAGAGAAGTAAAAGAAATAAAAGGAATCCAAATCAGAAAAGAAGAAGTAAAGCTGTCACTCTTTGCAGATGGCATGATTCTATACATAGAGAATCCTAAAGATGCTACAAGAAAAGTACTAGAGCTAATCAATGAATCTGGCTAAGTAGCAGGATACAAAATTAATTCACAGAAATATCATGCATTCCTATACACTAATGATGAAAAATCTCAAGAGAAATTAAGGAAACACTCCAACTTACCATTGCAACAAAAAGAATAAAATACCAAGGAATAAACCTACCTAAGGAGACGAAAGATCTGTATGCAGAAAACTATAAGACACTGATTAAAGAAATTAAAGGTGATACAAACAGATGGAGAGATATACCATGTTCCTGGATTGGAAGAATTAACATTGTGAAAATGACTCTACTACCCAAAGTGATCTACAGATTCAATGCAATCCCTACCAAACTGGGAATGGCATTTTTCACAGAACTAAAACAAGAAATTTTATAATTTGTATGGAAACACAAAAGAACCCGAATAGACAAAGCAATCTTGAGAAAGAAAAATGGAGCTGGAGGAATCAGGCTCCCTAACTTTAGACTATACTACAAAGCTACAGTAATCAAGACAGTATGGTACTGGAACAAAAACAGAAATATAGACCAATGGAACAGGATAGAAAGCCCAGAGGTAAACCCACGCATGGATGGTCACCTTATCTTTGATAAAGGAGGCAAGAATATACAATGGAGAAAAGACAGCCTCTTCAATAAATGGTGCTGGGAAAACTGGACAGCTACATGTAAAGAATGAAATTAGAACACTCCCTAACACCATACACAAAAATAAGCTCAAAATGGATTAAAGACCTACATGTAAGGCCAGACACTATAAAACTCTTAGAGGAAAACATAGGAAGAACACTCTTTGACATAAATCACAGCAAGTTCCTTTTTGACCCACCTCCTAGAGAAATGGAAATAAAAACACAAATAAACAAATGGGACCTAATGAAACTTAAAAGCTTTTGCACAGCAAATGAAACCCTAAACAAGATGAAAAGGCAACCCTCAGAATGGGAGAAAGTATTTGTAAATGAAGCAACTGACAGAGGATTAATCTCCAAAATATATAAGCAGCTCATGCAGCTCAATATCAAAAAAAACCAAACAACCCAATCCAAAAATGGGCAGAAGACCTAAATACACATTTCTCCAAAGAGGATATACTGATTGCCAACAAACACATGAAAGAATGCTCAACATCATTAATCATTAGAGAAATGCAAATCAAAACTACAATGAGATATCATCTCACACCAGTCAGAATGGCCATAATCAAAAAATCTACAAACAATAAATGCTGGAGAGGGTGTGGAGAAAAGGGAACCCTCCTGCACTGTTGGTGGGAATGTAAATTGATACAGCCACTATGGAGAACAGTATGGAGGTTCCTTAAAAAACTAAAAATAGAACTACCATACGACTCAGCAATCCCACTACTGGGCAAAAACCCTGAGAAAACCATAATTCAAAAATAGTCATGTACCAAAATGTTCATTGCAGTTCTATTTACAATAGCCAGGACATGGAAGCAACCTAAGTGTCCATCATCGGATGAATGGATAAAGAGGATGTGGCACATATATACAATGGAATATTACTCAGCCATAAAAAGAAATGAAATGGAGTTATTTGTAGTGAGGTGGATGGACCTAGAGTCTGTCATACAGAGTGAAGTAATTCAGAAAGAGAAAAACGAATACCGTAAGCTAACACATATATATGGAATCTAAAAAATATATATATATGGTTCTGAGGAACCTAGGAGCAGAACAGGAATAAAGATGCAGATGTAGAGAATGTACTTGCAGACACAGGGAGGGGGAAGGGCAGGCTGGGATGGAGTGAGAGAATAGCGTTGACATACATAACACTACCAAATGTAAAATAAATAGCTACTGGGAAGCAGCTGCATCACACAGGGAGATCAGCTCAGTGCTTTGTGACCACCTAGAGGGGTGGGATATGGAGGGTGGGAGGGAGATGCAAGTGGGAAGGGATATGGGGATATATGTAGGCATATAGCTGATTCACTTTGTTATACAGCAGAAACTAACACAACATTGTAAACAATTATACTCCAATAAAGATGTTTAAACAAATAAATTTAAAAAATAAAATAGCTTATTGCCAAACAATAATAAAAAAATATTACTGTACTATCCAAAGCAATCTACAGATTCAAGGCAATCCCTATCAAATTACCAACGGAATTTTTCACAGAACTAGAACAAAAAATTTTACAATTTGTATGGAAACACAAAAGACCCCAAATAGCCAAAGCAATCCTGAGAAAGAAAAACGGAGCTGGACCAATCAGGTTCCCTGACTTCAGACTATACAACAAAGCTATGGTCATCAAAACAGTATGGTCCTGGCACAAAAACAGAAATATAGATCAATGGAACAGGATAGAAAGTCCAGAGATAAACCCACGCACCTATTGTCACCTAATCTATGACAAAGGAGGTAAGAATATTCAATGGAGAAAAGACAGCCTCTTCAATAAGTGGTGCTGGGAAAACTGGACAGCTACATGTAAAAGAATGAAATTAGAACACACCCTAACACTGTACACAAAAATAAACTCAAAATGGATTAAAGACATAAATGTAAGCCTGGATAGTATACAACCATTAGAGGAAAACATAGAGAGAACACTCTCTGACAGAAATTGCAGCAAAATCTTTTTTGATCCACTTCCCGTAGCAATAAAAATGAAAACAAAAATAAACAATGGGACCTAATTAAACTTAAATGCTTTTGCACAGCAAAGGAAACCATAAACAAATGAAAATACAACCCAGAGAATGGGAGAAATATTTACACACTGGGTTTTGAGCAGTGTTTGGGGGGAGGCGTGAAGCCCCACCAGGGATGGTACCACTCTAGATTTATGGTGTGCATTGTCCTTTAATAACAGCCCTTTAGCACGTCCTTGGTCACCTCTCTCTCCATTCCCTTCATAGACTGTTCTAAACCTTCTCTTATTCTCCTCAAGCCTCCAGGCTTACACCCATTTTCCTTTATTCTCATCAGATAAGACAAACTTACATTGTATTTGAGATAATGGAGTGCAGCAATCATTATCCTCCTCAGTTTTCACAGACATTGCTTCCTCATGCCCACAGATTGCAATCTTATATGCATCTATTCTTATTTTCCTCTTTCCCTAAATGGTCATAAAATAATCTGAAGGCCATCTGCTCAAAACTCCTCAGGGACCTTCCTCCATCAATTATTTTCTCTCTCACTTGGATCTTCAATCTCTTCCTCCATATGAGCTCCACTGTCCCTGGTTTATGAACATGCACATGTTTCCCAGCCCTAAAACGATTCTCTCTTGAATCAATGCCTCTAAAGCCATTGCCTCCAATTTTTCTTTCCTTTACAACCAAACTACTTGATGTTCATTTCCTCATCTCCCATTAAATATTTTAAATGATTTATTATGAAATATTCCATATAGATAAGAAGATTAAAATATTCTGTGTAACTACCACTCACTTTAAGATCAACAATGTTCACCAATTGTACTCCCTTTCCTCTCACAGATGTATCCACTATCCTAAAGTGGAGTTTTCAGTGATTGAAGGTTAAATGGGTGCATCAGAGGGATAGGCACACATTCAAATGTCAACCAAATAAAAACAGTGTGCCACCCCATCTCTCAACTGAAATGGACAGCTGTTAAGGACTGAAATGTATCCCCTCAAAATTCATATTTTAAAGACTTTACCCTCAATGTGACTGTATTTGGAGATTGGGGCTCCAAATTGCTTTTAAAAGGTAATCAGGGTTCAATGAGGTCACAAAGGTGGAGCCCTAATCCAATATGACTGGTGTCCTAATAAGATAAGGGAGAGACAGTAGGGAGGCACACAAACAGGGGAAAGTCTGCATGAGGACATAGTGAGAAATCAATCAAGGAGAGAGGCCTGAAGAGAAACCAACCCTCCCAGTATTTTGACTTTGGACTTCCAGCATCTAGAACTCTGAAAAACTAGATTTCTGTTGTTTAAGCTATCTAATATACGGCATTTTGTTACTGCAGCCCTAGCAAACTAATACAACAACCAATAAATGTATGAAAAGATACCCAATCTCATTCATAATTTTAAAAATTTATTTGAAAAAAGGGAAATATAATTATTCACTTACGAGCTGAATGATATTAAAATATTTGGGAATATGGAACTTATTGACTATGTGAGGAAACATGCCAAATATTGATGGTGCCAGTATACATCAATAAAACTTTTTTTAATGTTTTATTTTTAAATGACTTACAGAAAAATTGCAAAATAATACAAATAATACGACTTTCTGTATAACCTTCATCCAAATTCCCTTAATGTTAACATCTTATATAACCAGAGTGCAATTATCAAAACCAGGAAATTAACATTAGCACAATAATATTAACTAATCCATAGGTTTTATTTGAATTTTATCAGTTTTCACATTAATGTCCTTCTTTTCTTGTCTAGGATATAATCCAGGATCCCATATGTCATTAAATTGTCATGTTACCTTTGTCTTTTCCACTGTGTGATAGTTCCTCAATCTCTCTGTCTTTCATGACTATAAGACTTTCGAAGAGTACTGGTGTGGTACACAGACTAATGATACTCAAGATGTCCATGTGCTAATCCCCAGAACCTGTTATTATGCTACTTTACATGGAAAAAGAGACTTTGCAGATATGATTAAGGTAAGGATTTTGAGATTGGAAGATTATCTTGGATTATCTGGATATGCTCAACGTAATAACAAGGGTCCTTATAAGAGGGAGGCAGGAGGTTCAGAGAGAAAAGGCAATGTGATGACAGAGGCAAAGGCGAGTAAGTGAGTGAGACAGTGAGAGTAATAGTGTGAATAAGAATAAGGGGGGCGGATTATATGCTTTGAAGATGGAGGAAGGGTCCACAAACCAAGGAATGCAGAAGGCTTCTAGAAGGTGGAAAGGACTAGGAAAGAGAGATGCAGCACCGCCAACAAATTTTATACTTCTGACCTCCAGAACTATTAAGATAATGCATTTGTTTTAAGCCACAGAGTTTGTGCTAATTTGTTACAACAACAATAGGAAATTAATATAAATTGTGATGCCTGGAAGCAGTGTGCTGCTGTAAGAAATACTTAAAAATTATGGAAGTCAAACTACAATGAGATATCATCTCACACCGGTCAGAATGGTCATCATCAAAAAATCTAGAAACAATAAATGCTGGAGAGGGTGTGGAGAAAAGGGAACACTCTTGCACTGTTGGTGGGAATGTAAATTGATACAGCCACTATGGAGAACAGTATGGAGGTTCCTTAAAAAACTGAAAATAGAACTACCATACGACCCAGCAATCCCACTACTGGGCATATACCCTGAGAAAACCATAATTCCAAAAGAGTCATGTACCACAATGTTCGTTGCAGCTCTATTTACAATAGCCAGGACATGGAAGCAACCTAAGTGTCCATCGACAGATGAATGGATAAAGAAGATGTGGCGCATATACACAATGGAATATTAGCCATAAAAAGAAACGAAATTGAGTTATTTGTAGTGAGGTGGATGGAGTTGGAGTCTGTCCTACAGAGTGAAGTAAGTCAGAAAGAGAAAAACAAATACCATATGCTAACACATATATATGGAATCTGAAAAAAAATGTTTATGAAGAACCTAGGGGCAGGACAGGAATAAAGAAGCAGACGTAGAGAATGGACTTGAGGACATGGGGAGGGAGAAGTGTAAGTTGGGATGAAGTGAGAGAGTGGCATGGACATATATACACTACCAAACGTAAAATAGATAGCTAGTGGGAAGCAGCCGCATAGCACAGGGAGATCAGTTCGGTGCTTTGTGACCACCTAGAGGGGTGGGATAGGGAGGGTGGGAGGGAGGGAGATGCAAGAGGGAAGAGATATGGGAACATATGTATATGTATAACAGATTCACTTTGTTATAAAGCAGAAACTAACACACCATTGTATAGCAATTATACTCCAGTAAAGATGTTAAAAAAAATTGTGGTAGTGAAAACTTAAAAACAATTGTGGAAGTTGCTTTGTAATGGGCAGTGAGAAGATGCTGGAAGAATTTAGAGGAATGTGATAGAAACAGCCTTGACTGCTTTGAACAAACTGTTAGTAAAAATGTGTATATTAACAATTCCACTAGTGAGGGCTCAGAAGGAAGTGAGGAGCACAGCAGAGAAAACGTATAGTGTCTTAGGGAACACTTAAATCATTATAACAGACTGTTGGTAGAAATATGGATATTAAAGGTGCTGCTGATGAAGACTCAGAAGGAAATAATGAACATGTTATTAGAAACTGGAGGAAAGGGGATCCTTGTTATATAGTGGCAGAAAGTGCATCTGAATTGTGTTATACAGTTAGGTGGGAAGCAGAACTTGTAAGCAATTAATTTGGTTATTTAGCTGAGATTTCCAAAGTATTAAAGGTATTGAGTTGTTTCTTCTTGCTGCTTATAATAAAACGTGAGAGGAAAGGGATAAATTGAGGAAAGAACTGTTAAGCAAAAAGGAACTAGGACTTCTAGGACTATATAATTTAGGAAATTCTCAGCCTATGAGGATTGCAAAAATTGCTAAAATTAGGAGATTCACTGTCAGGAAGGCATGCTCTGAAGAGAAATCCAAGGGTGTGGCTGGACAGCCTTTTGCTAGTGGTTCAGAACGATCAAGAGATCACAGTATTCAGTTATACAGGGGGATCTTTAAAGAGATTAGGTATGTGACTCATGGATCCCCTTAGCTGTCTCAGTAGAAGCCAGAATTAGAGACGGGATGGTTAAGGCAATTATTTAGGAATGACTTGTGGAGGATCCTCTTGCCTAACGGAATGAATCTTAGTGACATACCTGGGAGACCCACAAAATTTTGAGGATGTTATACCAATATAAACACTGCCAGCTTGGCCTAAAAGGGACAGAGAGAAGAGGAAATAAAAGAAGGCTGTCAGACCTCCACAAATCTACAAGCAGGAAACAGGCTGATAAAACTACTCAGCTTCAAACACATGCTACTCTTCACAAAAAAGGAAGGATGACTCAAAGTGGAGGTGCAAGCCCAAAGGATTGAGCCAAGAGGGATATTCCAGGCCTTGAGACCTAATAGAATTTGCCCAGTTGGATTTCAAAATTGCTTGGTATTGGTGACTCATTTTTTTCCTTCCATTTTCTCCCTTTTGGAATGGAAATATCTATAACTGTTATCCTGTACCTATCTTACCATTGTGTTTTGTGAGCAAATCACTTGTTTTCTAGATTCGCAGGTGAATAGGTAGTAAGGAATTTTACCCTACAATGAATTACAGCAAGAGACTCATCCATACCTAACTTAGATGATTTAGATGATGAGATTTGGGACTTTTGAGCAGATGATAATTAGATGAGATTTTGGACGTGAATTGATGCTATAATCAGTTGAGACTTTTGGGGAGCTTGAAATAGGATGGATGTATTTTGCATGTGGGATAGATGTAAATCTTTTGGGGCCAGAGAGTGAACTGTGGTAGACAGAATAATGACCCTGAAGATGTCCATGTCCTAATCCCCCAAACCTGTAAACATGTTAAACTACACGGCAAAAGTACATACAACTTGTCAGTTATTTTGTAGGATTCAGTCAGCTTGGGTTTTTCTGATGTCTTCTCATGATTATATTTAGGTTAAACAAACATTTTTAGGAAGAAGTGATGCTGTACCCCTCTCAGTGCATCATTCTAGTGATACAAGATGCTGCTATATCTTATTACTGGTGATGCCAGACTTTTCCACTGTAAAGATATTATTTTCCCCTTATCATTAATAAATATCTTATGGTGAGATATCTGAGGTTATGCAGACATCCTGATTCTTGCCACATTTTTTCACCCACTAATTTTAGTATTTGTTAATGATTCCTGCCTGCAAATTACTGTAGTATTTACTGTAGTAATTTTCTATTTTGCTCATTTCTTTTACATTTGTTAATTAAACTTCTACTGTAAGAAAGAGCTATTCCTTCTCCATTGTGTGTGTGCATTTGTTGGTTTATATCAGTCTGGAATCATAGATACTTATTTTATTCTATGGGTTAAAATCCAATAATATCATTATTTAATTTGTTGCTCAAATGTTCCCATTTTGACCACTGGGATCAGTTTCATGTTGGCTCCCACATTCTTTCATCACATTCCTATAATTTTTTTTAGCCCTTCCTTACTTTTTGGCACCATAAGATATTCCAGTTTCATCTTGTATTTTCCCTGTCCCAGCCCTGGAATCGGCTATTTCTCCAAGAAGCCCTCGTTATTTTATAGGAGAATGGTATTTAGAAACCAAGGCCTGGGTGCTAAGTGTGCTCATTGTTACTAGAGTGGCACTGCTTCTAGGTATTCTATGGAAACACAAACACTTATCTATATTTACTTCTGTATCTATCTGTATATTTTTAAAATATGAGTTTTAAAAACATCGACTGTTTCCATTCCAATCCAATACCACAGTGATCATTTTAGCCTTCCTCCTTTGCTTATTTGTAATGTTCTTCTTCAATAGCAAGAAATTTAGTTTTCATTATTCAAAATATATTTACTTATTTATTTAATCCTACAATATAAGTATATTAATTTCAGAGTTGCTAACCCATACCCCTGTGAGCAATACATTTACCAAAGAGAGTAGTGTTTGTATAAAGTTCTTTTTCATCTTTAGTCCTAAAATATACAGTAGAAATACTGTTTTCCAAAATTACTTTTGTTAGTTCTTTTCTTCCTATCCTCTTCTATATGGCTATGTTCCTCATTTGTAATACAATTAGGTTCATTTGTTACTCTTTGTATTTCACTTTGGGTTCTTCTAACTGTCAGGTTGATTTTACTTACATATTTATTTAGTTTTGAGTACATGAAACAATACTATGATTCTGTAAGTCAGACCTATGCCAAAAAAAAAGTATATTCAAAGAGTTGCTCCTCTCTCATCCCTGCTACACCACTATCATTATCCCATCCTTACCAATCCATACCTGCCAAACACCTATAGGTAACCAATTCATTAGGTTCTGGTTTACCTGTCCTGTATATCTTTTTCACAATAAGCAGATCCATTTCAATTTCCTTATATCCCCTTCTTCCTTACATAAGGGTAGCACAGTATAGATACATTTCTGCTCTCTGCTGTTTTAACTTGAGAGTATACAATAGAAAGCATTCCATACGAGATCTTCATTTAAAATTTTTTATAATATACTTTATTTAAACCAAAATATCCAAAACATTATCATTCCCACATGTAATAAGTATGAAAATTTTGAGTTGGTTTACACATTCCAAATTTTTATTTTGAAATAAAATAGATTCACAGGAAATTGCAGAGATGATAGCACAGAGAGGTTGCACATACCTCTCACCCAGTTTCTCCCAAAAGGGGACATCTTACATAACTATAGTACAATATCTAAACTAGGAAAATAACATTACTACAATGTATATAAATAGTGCTATGCCATTTTATCACGTGTGTAGGTTCATGTAACCACTACTACAGTCAAGATACTATTCCACCATTCAAATTATCTCTCATGCTACCCCTTTATAGTCATACCCACCACCCTCCACCCCTATCATCACCTAAACACTTGCAACCACTAATCTGTTTAAAAAGAACAGATTAGTGTTTAAAATTACTATTTAAAAATCTCTGTAATTTTTTCATTTTGACAATGTTATATGAGTGGAATAAACTGTATGTAACTTTTTGAGATAGGCTTTTTCACTCAGTATAATACCTTTGAGATCCATCCAAGTTGTTGTGTGCATCAATAATTCATTCTTTTTTACTACTGAATAGTATTCCACAATATGAATTACTGTAATTTGTTAACCATTCACCCACTGAAGGACATCTGGGTTGTATCCAGTTTTTGGCTACTACAAATAAAAATGCTATGTACATACCTGTAGAGGTTTTGTGTGAACATGTTCTCATATCTCAGGGATAAATGCCCAGGAGTGTAAATGATAGGTTGTATAATAAGTACATAGTTACGTTTCTTTTTTTTTTTAAGAAACTGCCAAACTTTTCCAGCGTAACTGTATCATCTTATGTTCTTAC